>NW_025747101.1:0-70123 GCF_021184085.1 Oncorhynchus gorbuscha
AACCTGACTACAGGTGAATATAATATAGTAACTATCTAACCTGACTACAGGTGAATATAATATAGTAACTATCTAACCTGACTACAGGTGAATATAATATAGTAACTATCTAACCTGACTACAGGTGAATATAATATAGTAACTATCTAACCTGACTGCAGGTGAATATAATATAGTAACTATCTAACCTGACTACAGGTGAATATAATATAGTAACTATCTAACTATCTAACCTGACTACAGGTGAATATAATATAGTAACTATCTAACTATCTAACCTGACTACAGGTGAATATAATATAGTAACTATCTAACCTGACTACAGGTGAATATAATATAGTAACTATCTAACCTGACTACAGGTGAATATAATATAGTGACTATCTAACCTGACTACAGGTGAATATAATATAGTAACTATCTAACCTGACTACAGGTGAATATAATATAGTAACTATCTAACTATCTAACCTGACTACAGGTGAATATAATATAGTAACTATCTAACCTGACTACAGGTGAATATAATATAGTAACTATCTAACTATCTAAACCTGTAACTATCTAACCTGACCTACAGGTGAATATAATATAGTAACTATCTAACTATCTAACCTGACTACAGGTGAATATATAATATAGTAACTAACTATCTAACCTGACTACAGGTGAATATAATATAGTAACTATCTAACTATCTAACCTGACTACAGGTGAATATAATATAGTAACTATCTAACCTGAACTATCTAACTATCTAACCTGACTACAGGTGAATATAATATATAAATCTAACCTGACTACAGGTGAATATAATATAGTAACTATCTAACCTGACTACAGGTGAATATAATATAGTAACTATCTAACCTGACTACAGGTGAATATAATATAGTAACTATCTAACCTGACTACAGGTGAATATAATATAGTAACTATCTAACTATCTAACCTGACTACAGGTGAATATAATATAGTAACTATCTAACTATCTAACCTGACTACAGGTGAATATAATATAGTAACTATCTAACTATCTAACCTGACTACAGGTGAATATAATATAGTAACTATCTAACTATCTAACCTGACTACAGGTGAATATAATATATCTAACTATCTAACCTGACTACAGGTGAATATAATATAGTAAATCTATCTAACTATCTAACCTGACTACAGGTGAATATAATATAGTAACTATCTAACCTGACTACAGGTGAATATAATATAGTAACTATCTAACCTGACTACAGGTGAATATAATATAGTAACTATCTAACCTGACTACAGGTGAATATAATATAGTAAATCTACTACAGGTGAATATAATATAGTAACTATCTAACCTGACTACAGGTGAATATAATATAGTAACTATCTAACCTGACTACAGGTGAATATAATATAGTAACTATCTAACCTGACTACAGGTGAATATATATATAACTATCTAACTATCTAACCTGACTACAGGTGAATATAATATAGTAACTATCTAACTATCTAACCTGACTACAGGTGAATATAATATAGTAACTATCTAAACTACAGGTGAATATAATATAGTAACTATCTGACAGGTGAATATAATATAGTAACTATCTAAGGTGAATATAATATAGTAACTATCTAACCTGACTACAGGTGAATATAATATAGTAACTATCTAACCTGACTACAGGTGAATATAATATAGTAACTACAGGTGAATATATACTATCTAACCTGACTACAGGTGAATATAATATAGTAACTATCTAACCTGACTACAGGTGAATATAATATAGTAACTATCTAACCTGACTACAGGTGAATATAATATAGTAACTATCTAACTATCTAACCTGACTACAGGTGAATATAATATAGTAACTATCTAACTAACCTGACTACAGGTGAATATAATATAGTAACTATCTAACTATCTAACCTGACTACAGGTGAATATAATATAGTAACTATCTAACCTGACTACAGGTGAATATAATATAGTAACTATCTAACCTGACTACAGGTGAATATAATATAGTAACTATCTAACCTGACTACAGGTGAATATAATATAGTAACTATCTAACCTGACTACAGGTGAATATAATATAGTAACTATCTAACTATCTAACCTGACTACAGGTGAATATAATATAGTAACTATCTAACCTGATCTAACCTAACCTGACTACAGGTGAATATAATATAGTAACTATCTAACTATCTAACCTGACTACAGGTGAATATAATATATAATAACCTAGAATAACTATCTAACTATCTAACCTGACTACAGGTGAATATAATATAGTAACTATCTAACCTGACTACAGGTGAATATAATATAGTAACTATCTAACCTGACCACAGGTGAATATAATATAGTAACTATCTAACTATCTAACCTGACTACAGGTGAATATAATATAGTAACTATCTAACCTGACTACAGGTGAATATAATATAGTAACTATCTAACCTGACTACAGGTGAATATAATATAGTAACTATCTAACCTGACTACAGGTGAATATAATATAGTAACTATCTAACCTGACTACAGGTGAATATAATATAGTAACTATCTAACCTGACTACAGGTGAATATAATATAGTAACTATCTAACTATCTAACCTGACTACAGGTGAATATAATATAGTAACTATCTAACTATCTAACCTGACTACAGGTGAATATAATATAGTAACTATCTAACCTGACTACAGGTGAATATAATATAGTAACTATCTAACCTGACTACAGGTGAATATAATATAGTAACTATCTAACCTGACTACAGGTGAATATAATATAGTAACTATCTAACCTGACTACAGGTGAATATAATATAGTAACTATCTAACTATCTAACCTGACTACAGGTGAATGAATATAATATATCTAACCTGACTACAGGTGAATATAATATAGTAACTATCTAACCTGACTACAGGTGAATATAATATAGTAACTATCTAACCTGATCTAACTATCTAACCTGACTACAGGTGAATATAATATAGTAACTATCTAACCTGACTACAGGTGAATATAATATAGTAACTATCTAACTATCTAACCTGACTACAGGTGAATATAATATAGTAACTATCTAACTATCTAACCTGACTACAGGTGAATATAATATAGTAACTATCTAACTATCTAACCTGACTACAGGTGAATATAATATAGTAACTATCTAACCTGACTACAGGTGAATATAATATAGTAACTATCTAACCTGACTACAGGTGAATATAATATAGTAACTATCTAACCTGACCTGACTACAGGTGAATATAATATAGTAACTATCTAACCTGACTACAGGTGAATATAATATAGTAACTATCTAACCTGACTACAGGTGAATATAATATAGTAACTATCTAACTATCTAACCTGACTACAGGTGAATATAATATAGTAACTATCTAACCTGACTACAGGTGAATATAATATAGTAACTATCTAACCTGACTACAGGTGAATATAATATGAATATAATATAGTGAATATAATATCTAACTATCTAACCTGACTACAGGTGAATATAATATAGTAACTATCTAACTATCTAACCTGACTACAGGTGAATATAATATAGTAACTATCTAACCTGACTACAGGTGAATATAATATAGTAACTATCTAACTATCTAACCTGACTACAGGTGAATATAATATAGTAACTATCTAAATCTAACCTGACTACAGGTGAATATAATATAGTAACTATCTAACCTGACTACAGGTGAATATAATATAGTAACTATCTAACCTGACTACAGGTGAATATAATATAGTAACTATCTAACCTGACTACAGGTGAATATAATATAGTAACTATCTAACCTGACTACAGGTGAATATAATATAGTAACTATCTAACCTGACTACAGGTGAATATAATATAGTACTATCTAACCTGACTACAGGTGAATATAATATAGTAACTATCTAACTATCTAACCTGACTACAGGTGAATATAATATAATATATCTAACTATCTAACCTGACTACAGGTGAATATAATATAGTAACTATCTAACTATCTAACCTGACTAACAGGTGAATATAATATAGTAACTATCTAACTATCTAACCTGACTACAGGTGAATATAATATAGTAACTATCTAACTACCTGACTACAGGTGAATATAATATAGTAACTATCTAACCTGACTACAGGTGAATATAATATAGTAACTATCTAACCTGACTACAGGTGAATATAATATAGTAACTATCTAACCTGACTACAGGTGAATATAATATAGTAACTATCTAACCTGACTACAGGTGAATATAATATAGTAACTATCTAACTATCTAACCTGACTACAGGTGAATATAATATAGTAACTATCTAACCTGACTACAGGTGAATATAATATAGTAACTATAATATCTAAGTAACTATCTAACCTGACTACAGGTGAATATAATATAGTAACTATCTAACCTGACTACAGGTGAATATAATATAGTAACTATCTAACCTGACTACAGGTGAATATAATATAGTAACTATCTAACCTGACTACAGGTGAATATAATATAGTAACTATCTAACCTGACTACAGGTGAATATAATATAGTAACTATCTAACCTGACTACAGGTGAATATAATATAGTAACTATCTAACCTGACTACAGGTGAATATATATAATATAGTAACTATCTAACCTGACTACAGGTGAATATAATATAGTAACTATCTAACTATCTAACCTGACTACAGAATATAATATAGAATATAATATGACTACAGGTGAATATAATATATCTAACTATCTAACCTGACTACAGGTGAATATAATATAGTAACTATCTAACTATCTAACCTGACTACAGGTGAATATAATATAGTAACTATCTAACTATCTAACCTGACTACAGGTGAATATAATATAGTAACTATCTAACTATCTAACCTGACTACAGGTGAATATAATATAGTAACTATCTAACCTGACTACAGGTGAATATAATATAGTAACTATCTAACCTGACTACAGGTGAATATAATATAGTAACTATCTAACCTGACTACAGGTGAATATAATATAGTAACTATCTAACCTGACTACAGGTGAATATAATATAGTAACTATCTAACCTGACTACAGGTGAATATAATATAGTAACTATCTAACCTACAGGTAGAATATAATATAGTAACTATCTAACTATCTAACCTGACTACAGGTGAATATAATATAGTAACTATCTAACCTGACTACAGGTGAATATAATATAGTAACTATCTAACTACCTGACTACAGGTGAATCTAACCTAACTGACAGGTGAATATAATATAGTAACTATCTAACCTGACTACAGGTGAATATAATATAGTAACTATCTAACCTGACTACAGGTGAATATAATATAGTAACTATCTAACCTGACTACAGGTGAATATAATATAGTAACTATCTAACCTGACTACAGGTGAATATAATATAGTAACTATCTAACCTGACTACAGGTGAATATAATATAGTAACTATCTAACCTGACTACAGGTGAATATAATATAGTAACTATCTAACCTAACTACAGGTGAATATAATATAGTAACTATCTAACCTGACTACAGGTGAATATAATATAGTAACTATCTAACCTAACCTGACTACAGGTGAATATAATATAGTAACTATCTAACTATCTAACCTGACTACAGGTGAATATAATATAGTAACTATCTATCTAACTATCTAACCTACAGGTGAATATAACCTAACTATCTAACCTGACTACAGGTGAATATAATATATAACTATCTAACCTAACTATCTAACCTGACTACAGGTGAATATAATATAGTAACTATCTAACTATCTAACCTGACTACAGGTGAATATAATATAGTAACTATCTAACCTGACTACAGGTGAATATAATATAGTAACTATCTAACCTGACTACAGGTGAATATAATATATAACTATCTAACTATCTAACCTGACTACAGGTGAATATAATATAGTAACTATCTAACCTGACTACAGGTGAATATAATATAGTAACTATCTAACCTGACTACAGGTGAATATAATATAGTAACTATCTAACCTGACTACAGGTGAATATAATATAGTAACTATCTAACCTGACTACAGGTGAATATAATATAGTAACCTGACTCAGGTGAATATAACTATCTAACCTGACTACAGGTGAATATAATATAGTAACTATCTAAACTATCTAACCTGACTACAGGTGAATATAATATAGTAACTATCTAACCTGACTACAGGTGAATATAATATAGTAACTATCTAACTATCTAACCTGACTACAGGTGAATATAATATAGTAACTATCTAACCTGACTACAGGTGAATATAATATAGTAACTATCTAACCTGACTACAGGTGAATATAATATAGTAACTATCTAACCTGACTACAGGTGAATATAATATAGTAACTATCTAACCTGACTACAGGTGAATATAATATAGTAACTATCTAACTATCTAACTATCTAACCTGACTACAGGTGAATATAATATAGTAACTATCTAACCTGACTACAGGTGAATATAATATAGTAACTATCTAACCTGACTACAGGTGAATATAATATAGTAACTATCTAACCTGACTACAGGTGAATATAATATAGTAACTATATAATATAGTAACTATCTAACCTGACTACAGGTGAATATAATATAGTAACTATCTAACCTGACTACAGGTGAATATAATATAGTAACTATCTAACCTGACTACAGGTGAATATAATATAGTAACTATAACCTGAACTATCTAACCTGACTACAGGTGAATATAATACTACAGGTGAATATAATATAGTAACTATCTAACCTGACTACAGGTGAATATAATATAGTAACTATCTAACTACTAACCTACAGGTGAATATAATATAGTAACTATCTAACTGACTACAGGTGAATATAGGTGAATATAATATAGTAAATCTAACCTGACTACTAACTATCTAACCTGACTACAGGTGAATATAATATAGTAAATCTAACTATCTAACCTGACTACAGGTGAATATAATATAGTAACTATCTAACTATCTAACCTGACTACAGGTGAATATAATATAGTAACTATCTAACCTGACTACAGGTGAATATAATATAGTAACTATCTAACCTGACTACAGGTGAATATAATATAGTAACTATCTAACCTGACTACAGGTGAATATAATATAGTAACTATCTAACCTGACTACAGGTGAATATAATATAGTAACTATCTAACCTGACTACTAACTATCTAACCTGACTACAGGTGAATATAATATAGTAACTATCTCTAACTATCTAACCTGACCACAGGTGAATATAATATAGTAACTATCTAACCTGACTACAGGTGAATATAATATAGTAACTATCTAACTATCTAACCTGACTACAGGTGAATATAATATAGTAACTATCTAACCTGACTACAGGTGAATATAATATAGTAACTATCTAACTATCTAACCTGACTACAGGTGAATATAATATAGTAACTATCTAACCTGACTACAGGTGAATATAATATAGTAACTATCTAACCTGACTACAGGTGAATATAATATAGTAACTATCTAACCTGACTACAGGTGAATATAATATAGTAACTATCTAACCTGACTACAGGTGAATATAATATAGTAACTATCTAACCTGACTACAGGTGAATATAATATAGTAACTATCTAACCTGACTACAGGTGAATATAATATAGTAACTATCTAACCTGACTACAGGTGAATATAATATAGTAACTATCTAACCTGACTACAGGTGAATATAATATAGTAACTATCTAACCTGACTACAGGTGAATATAATATAGTAACTATCTAACCTGACTACAGGTGAATATAATATAGTAACTATCTAACCTGACTACAGGTGAATATAATATAGTAACTAATCTAATCTAACTATCTAACCTGACTACAGGTGAATATAATATAGTAACTATCTAACCTGACTACAGGTGAATATAATATAGTAACTATCTAACTATCTAACCTGACTACAGGTGAATATAATATAGTAACTATCTAACTATCTAACCTGAATATAAGGTGAATATAATATAGTAAATATCTAACTATCTAACCTGACTACAGGTGAATATAATATAGTAACTATCTAACCTGACTACAGGTGAATATAATATAGTAACTATCTAACTATCTAACCTGACTACAGGTGAATATAATATAGTAACTATCTAACTATCTAACCTGACTACAGGTGAATATAATATAGTAACTATCTAACCTGACTACAGGTGAATATAATATAGTAACTATCTAACCTGACTACAGGTGAATATAATATAGTAACTATCTAACCTGACTACAGGTGAATATATTATAGTAACTATCTAACCTGACTACAGGTGAATATAATATAGTAACTATCTAACCTGACTACAGGTGAATATAATATAGTAACTATCTAACTATCTAACCTGACTACAGGTGAATATAATATAGTAACTATCTAACCTGACTACAGGTGAATATAATATAGTAACTATCTAACCTGACCACAGGTGAATATAATATAGTAACTATCTAACCTGACTACAGGTGAATATAATATAGTAACTATCTAACCTGACTACAGGTGAATATAATATAGTAACTATCTAACTATCTAACCTGACTACAGGTGAATATAATATAGTAACTATCTAACCTGACTACAGGTGAATATAATATAGTAACTATCTAACCTGACTACAGGTGAATATAATATAGTAACTATCTAACCTGACTACAGGTGAATATAATATAGTAACTATCTAACCTGACTACAGGTGAATATAATATAGTAACTATCTAACCTGACTACAGGTGAATATAATATAGTAACTATCTAACTATCTAACCTGACTACAGGTGAATATAATATAGTAACTATCTAACTATCTAACCTGACTACAGGTGAATATAATATAGTAACTATCTAACCTGACTACAGGTGAATATAATATAGTAACTATCTAACCTGACTACAGGTGAATATAATATAGTAACTATCTAACCTGACTACAGGTGAATATAATATAGTAACTATCTAACCTGACTACAGGTGAATATAATATAGTAACTATCTAACCTGACTACAGGTGAATATAATATAGTAACTATCTAACCTGACTACAGGTGAATATATAATAACTATCTAACTATCAGGTGAATATAATATAACTATCTAACCTGACTACAGGTGAATATAATATAGTAACTATCTAACTATCTAACTATCTAACCTGACTACAGGTGAATATAATATAGTAACTATCTAACTATCTAACTATCTAACCTGACTACAGGTGAATATAATATAGTAACTATCAGGTGAATATAATATAGTAACTATCTAACCTGACTACAGGTGAATATAATATAGTGAACAGGTGAATATCTAACTATCTAACCTGACTACAGGTGAATATAATATAGTAACTATCTAATCTAACCTGACTACAGGTGAATATAATATAGTAACTATCTAACCTGACTACAGGTGAATATAATATAGTAACTATCTAACCTGACTACAGGTGAATATAATATAGTAACTATCTAACCTGACTACAGGTGAATATAATATAGTAACTATCTAACCTGACTACAGGTGAATATAATATAGTAACTATCTAACTATCTAACTATCTAACCTGACAGGTGAATATAATATAGTAACTATCTAACTATCTAACCTGACTACAGGTGAATATAATATAGTATCTAACTATCTAACCTGACTACAGGTGAATATAATATAGTAACTATCTAACCTGACTACAGGTGAATATAATATAGTAACTATCTAACCTGACTACAGGTGAATATAATATAGTAACTATCTAACTATCTAACCTGACTACAGGTGAATATAATATAGTAACTATCTAACTATCTAACCTGACTACAGGTGAATATAATATAGTAACTATCTAACTATCTAACCTGACTACAGGTGAATATAATATAGTAACTATCTAACTATCTAACCTGACTACAGGTGAATATAATATAGAATATAATATAGGTGAATATAATATAGTAACTATCTAACCTGACTACAGGTGAATATAATATAGTAACTATCTAACTATCTAACCTGACTACAGGTGAATATAATATA
Organism: Oncorhynchus gorbuscha; assembly: GCF_021184085.1. Lineage (NCBI taxonomy): Eukaryota > Metazoa > Chordata > Actinopteri > Salmoniformes > Salmonidae > Oncorhynchus > Oncorhynchus gorbuscha. The sequence goes on from NW_025747101.1 coordinate 10,175, forward strand.
GTAACTATCTAACCTGACTACAGGTGAATATAATATAGTAACTATCTAACCTGACTACAGGTGAATATAATATAGTAACTATCTAACCTGACTACAGGTGAATATAATATAGTAACTATCTAACCTGACTACAGGTGAATATAATATAGTAACTATCTAACAGGTGAATATATCTAACCTGACTACAGGTGAATATAATATAGTAACTATCTAACTATCTAACCTGACTACAGGTGAATATAATATAGTAACTATCTAACTATCTAACCTGACTACAGGTGAATATAATATAGTAACTATCTAACCTGACTACAGGTGAATATAATATAGTAACTATCTAACCTGACTACAGGTGAATATAATATAGTAACTATCTAACCTGACTACAGGTGAATATAATATAGTAACTATCTAACCTGACTACAGGTGAATATAATATAGTAACTATCTAACCTGACTACAGGTGAATATAATATAGTAACTATCTAACCTGACTACAGGTGAATATAATATAGTAACTATCTAACTATCTAACCTGACTACAGGTGAATATAATATAGTAACTATCTAACTATCTAACCTGACTACAGGTGAATATAATATAGTAACTATCTAACCTGACTACAGGTGAATATAATATAGTAACTATCTAACTATCTAACCTGACTACAGGTGAATATAATATAGTAACTATCTAACTATCTAACCTGACTACAGGTGAATATAATATAGTAACTATCTAACCTGACTACAGGTGAATATAATATAGTAACTATCTAACTATCTAACCTGACTACAGGTGAATATAATATAGTAACTATCTAACCTAACTATCTAACTATCTAACTATCTGACTACAGGTGAATATAATATAGTAACTATCTAACTATCTAACCTGACTACAGGTGAATATAATATAGTAACTATCTAACCTGACTACAGGTGAATATAATATAGTAACTATCTAACTATCTAACCTGACTACAGGTGAATATAATATAGTAACTATCTAACTATCTAACCTGTAACTATCTAACCTGACTACAGGTGAATATAATATAGTAACTATCTAACTATCTAACCTGACTACAGGTGAATATAATATAGTAACTATCTATCTAACCAGGTGAATATAATATGATCTACAGGTGAATATAATATAGTAACTATCTAACCTGACTACAGGTGAATATAATATAGTAACTATCTAACCTGACTACAGGTGAATATAATATAGTAACTATCTAACCTGACTACAGGTGAATATAATATAGTAACTATCTAACTATCTAACCTGACTACAGGTGAATATAATATAGTAACTATCTAACCTGACTACAGGTGAATATAATATAGTAACTATCTAACCTGACTACAGGTGAATATAATATAGTAACTATCTAACTATCTAACCTGACTACAGGTGAATATAATATAGTAACTATCTAACCTGACTACAGGTGAATATAATATAGTAACTATCTAACTATCTAACCTGACTACAGGTGAATATAATATAGTAACTATCTAACTATCTAACCTGACTACAGGTGAATATAATATAGTAACTATCTAACTATCTAACCTGACTACAGGTGAATATAATATAGTAACTATCTAACTATCTAACCTGACTACAGGTGAATATAATATAGTAACTATCTAACCTGACTACAGGTGAATATAATATAGTAACTATCTAACTATCTAACCTGACTACAGGTGAATATAATATAGTAACTATCTAACCTGACTACAGGTGAATATAATATAGTAACTATCTAACCTGACTACAGGTGAATATAATATAGTAACTATCTAACCTGACTACAGGTGAATATAATATAGTAACTATCTAACTATCTAACCTGACTACAGGTGAATATAATATAGTAACTATCTAACTATCTAACCTGACTACAGGTGAATATAATATAGTAACTATCTAACTATCTAACCTGACTACAGGTGAATATAATATAGTAACTATCTAACTATCTAACCTGACTACAGGTGAATATAATATAGTAACTATCTAACTATCTAACCTGACTACAGGTGAATATAATATAGTAACTATCTAACCTGACTACAGGTGAATATAATATAGTAACTATCTAACCTGACTACAGGTGAATATAATATAGTAACTATCTAACCTGACTACAGGTGAATATAATATAGTAACTATCTAACCTGACTACAGGTGAATATAATATAGTAACTATCTAACCTGACTACAGGTGAATATAATATAGTAACTATCTAACCTGACTACAGGTGAATATAATATAGTAACTATCTAACCTGACCACAGGTGAATATAATATACTAACTATCTAACCTGACTACAGGTGAATATAATATAGTAACTATCTAACCTGACTACAGGTGAATATAATATAGTAACTATCTAACTATCTAACCTGACTACAGGTGAATATAATATAGTAACTATCTAACTATCTAACCTGACTACAGGTGAATATAATATAGTAACTATCTAACCTGACCACAGGTGAATATAATATAGTAACTATCTAACTATCTAACCTGACTACAGGTGAATATAATATAGTAACTATCTAACCTGACTACAGGTGAATATAATATAGTAACTATCTAACTATCTAACCTGACTACAGGTGAATATAATATAGTAACTATCTAACCTGACTACAGGTGAATATAATATAGTAACTATCTAACTATCTAACTATCTAACCTGACTACAGGTGAATATAATATAGTAACTATCTAACTATCTAACCTGACTACAGGTGAATATAATATAGTAACTATCTAACTATCTAACCTGACTACAGGTGAATATAATATAGTAACTATCTAACTATCTAACCTGACTACAGGTGAATATAATATAGTAACTATCTAACCTGACTACAGGTGAATATAATATAGTAACTATCTAACCTGACTACAGGTGAATATAATATAGTAACTATCTAACCTGACTACAGGTGAATATAATATAGTAACTATCTAACTATCTAACCTGACTACAGGTGAATATAATATAGTAACTATCTAACCTGACTACAGGTGAATATAATATAGTAACTATCTAACCTGACTACAGGTGAATATAATATAGTAACTATCTAACTATCTAACCTGACTACAGGTGAATATAATATAGTAACTATCTAACCTGACTACAGGTGAATATAATATAGTAACTATCTAACTATCTAACCTGACTACAGGTGAATATAATATAGTAACTATCTAACTATCTAACCTGACTAATAGGTGAATATAATATAGTAACTATCTAACTATCTAACCTGACTACAGGTGAATATAATATAGTAACTATCTAACCTGACTACAGGTGAATATGAATATAGTAACTATCTAACCTGACCTAACAGGTGAATATAATATAGTAACTATCTAACTATCTAACCTGACTACAGGTGAATATATAGTAACTATCTAATATACTAAGGTATCTAACTATCTAACCTGACTACCTGGTACAGGTGAATATAATATAGTAACTATCTAACCTGACTACAGGTGAATATAATATAGTAACTATCTAACTATCTAACCTGACTACAGGTGAATATAATATAGTAACTATCTAACTATCTAACCTGACTACAGGTGAATATAATATAGTAACTATCTAACTATCTAACCTGACTACAGGTGAATATAATATAGTAACTATCTAACTATCTAACCTGACTACAGGTGAATATAATATAGTAACTATCTAACCTGACTACAGGTGAATATAATATGACTATCTAACCTGACTACAGGTGAATATAATATAGTAACTATCTAACCTGATCTAACCTGACTATATAATATAGTAACTATCTAACTATCTAACCTGACTACAGGTGAATATAATATAGTAACTATCTAACCTGACTACAGGTGAATATAATATAGTAACTATCTAACTATCTAACCTGACTACAGGTGAATATAATATAGTAACTATCTAACCTGACTACAGGTGAATATAATATAGTAACTATCTAACTATCTAACCTGACTACAGGTGAATATAATATAGTAACTATCTAACTATCTAACCTGACTACAGGTGAATATAATATAGTAACTATCTAACCTGAACTATCTAACTATCTAACCTGACTACAGGTGAATATAATATAGTAACTATCTAACCTGACTACAGGTGAATATAATATAGTAACTATCTAACCTGACTACTGAATATAATATAGTAACTATCTAACCTGACTACAGGTGAATATAATATAGTAACTATCTAACCTGACTACAGGTGAATATAATATAGTAACTATCTAACTATCTAACCTGACTACAGGTGAATATAATATAGTAACTATCTAACCTGACTACAGGTGAATATAATATAGTAACTATCTAACCTGACTACTAACTATCTAACCTGACTACAGGTGAATATAATATAGTAACTATCTAACTATCTAACCTGACTACAGGTGAATATAATATAGTAACTATCTAACTATCTAACCTGACTACAGGTGAATATAATATAGTAACTATCTAACTATCTAACCTGACTACAGGTGAATATAATATAGTAACTATCTAACCTGACTACAGGTGAATATAATATAGTAACTATCTAACCTGACTACAGGTGAATATAATAAGTAACTATCTAACCTGACTACCTGACTAAATATCTAACTATCTAACCTGAATATAATATAGTAACTATCTAACTATCTAACCTGACTACAGGTGAATATAATATAGTAACTATCTAACCTGACTACAGGTGAATATAATATATAACTATCTAACCTGACTACAGGTGAATATAATATAGTAACTATCTAACTATCTAACCTGACTACAGGTGAATATAATATAGTAACTATCTAAATCTAACCTGACTACAGGTGAATATAATATAGTAACTATCTAACTATCTAACCTGACTACAGGTGAATATAATATAGTAACTATCTAACTATCTAACCTGACTACAGGTGAATATAATATAGTAACTATCTAACTATCTAACCTGACTACAGGTGAATATAATATAGTAACTATCTAACTATCTAACCTGACTATCTAACAGGTGAATATAATATAGTAACTATCTAACCTGACTACAGGTGAATATAATATAGTAACTATCTAACCTGACTACAGGTGAATATAATATAGTAACTATCTAACCTGACTACAGGTGAATATAATATAGTAACTATCTAACCTGACTACAGGTGAATATAATATAGTAACTATCTAACCTGACTACAGGTGAATATAATATAGTAACTATCTAACCTGACTACAGGTGAATATAATATAGTAACTATCTAACCTGACTACAGGTGAATATAATATAGTAACTATCTAACCTGACTACAGGTGAATATAATATAGTAACTATCTAACTATCTAACCTGACTACAGGTGAATATAATATAGTAACTATCTAACCTGACTACAGGTGAATATAATATAGTAACTATCTAACCTGACTACAGGTGAATATAATATAGTAACTATCTAACTATCTAACCTGACTACAGGTGAATATAATATAGTAACTATCTAACCTGACTACAGGTGAATATAATATAGTAACTATCTAACTATCTAACCTGACTACAGGTGAATATAATATAGTAACTATCTAACTATCTAACCTGACTACAGGTGAATATAATATAGTAACTATCTAACTATCTAACCTGACTACAGGTGAATATAATATAGTAACTATCTAACCTGACTACAGGTGAATATAATATGACTCTAACCTGACTACAGGTGAATATAATATAGTAACTATCTAACCTGACTACAGGTGAATATAATATATCTAACTATCTAACTATCTAACTATCTAACCTGACTACAGGTGAATATAATATAGTAACTATCTAACCTGACTACAGGTGAATATAATATAGTAACTATCTAACTATCTAACCTGACTACAGGTGAATATAATATAGTAACTATCTAACTATCTAACCTGACTACAGGTGAATATAATATAGTAACTATCTAACTATCTAACCTGACTACAGGTGAATATAATATAGTAACTATCTAACTATCTAACCTGACTACAGGTGAATATAATATAGTAACTATCTAACCTGACTACAGGTGAATATAATATAGTAACTATCTAAGTCGCTGAATCTAACCTGACTACAGGTGAATATAAATAGGCATATATCTAATATAATATAGTAACTATCTACTATCTAACCTGACTACAGGTGAATATATATAGTAACTATCTAACCTGACTACAGGTGAATATAATATAGTAACTATCTAACTATCTAACCTGACTACAGGTGAATATAATATAGTAACTATCTAACTATCTAACCTGACTACAGGTGAATATAATATAGTAACTATCTAACCTGATCTAAGGTGACTACAGGTGAATATAATATAGTAACTATCTAACTATCTAACCTGACTACAGGTGAATATAATATAGTAACTATCTAACTATCTAACCTGACTACTAAGGTGAATAATATAGTAACTATAACTATCTAACCTGACTACAGGTGAATATAATATAGTAACTATCTAACTATCTAACCTGACTACAGGTGAATATAATATAGTAACTATCTAACCTGACTACAGGTGAATATAATATAGTAACTATCTAACCTGACTACAGGTGAATATAATATAGTAACTATCTAACCTGACTACAGGTGAATATAATATAGTAACTATCTAACCTGACTACAGGTGAATATAATATAGTAACTATCTAACCTGACTACAGGTGAATATAATATAGTAACTATCTAACCTGACTACAGGTGAATATAATATAGTAACTATCTAACCTGACTACAGGTGAATATAATATAGTAACTATCTAACCTGACTACAGGTGAATATAATATAGTAACTATCTAACTATCTAACCTGACTACAGGTGAATATAATATAGTAACTATCTAACCTGACTACAGGTGAATATAATATAGTAACTATCTAACTATCTAACCTGACTACAGGTGAATATAATATAGTAACTATCTAACTATCTAACCTGACTACAGGTGAATATAATATAGTAACTATCTAACTATCTAACCTGACTACAGGTGAATATAATATAGTAACTATCTAACCTGACTACAGGCACACATGACTGTAAGTCGCTTTGGATAAAAGCGTCTGCTAAATGGCATATATATATAATATAGTAACTATCTAACTATCTAACCTGACTACAGGTGAATATAATATAGTAACTATCTAACCTGACTACAGGTGAATATAATATAGTAACTATCTAACTATCTAACCTGACTACAGGTGAATATAATATAGTAACTATCTAACTATCTAACCTGACCACAGGTGAATATAACAGACTAGCTATCTTACCTGACCACAGGTGAATATAACAGACTAGCTATCTTACCTGACCACAGGTGAATATAACAGACTAGCTATCTTACCTGACCACAGGTGAATATAACAGACTAGCTATCTTACCTGACCACAGGTGAATATAACAGACTAGCTATCTTACCTGACCACAGGTGAATATAATATAGTAACTATCTAACCTGTACAGGTGAATATAACAGACTAGTACTATCTAACAGGTCTAACCTGACGTAGGAGTACCATTTCCCCCAGCCCTCTCCTCCCAGGGGTAGGGTTGGTATAGTCCGTGGTGGCCCAGCCCACTCTGAGATGTGTGGCTTCGGCCGTAACGAAGGGTAACACCTGGTCCACCATCAGCTCATAATACCACTTCCTGTACTGGGCGGAGCCTTCACTCACACCCAGGAAGATGTTAGGCCTCATGCTGCCATGTGGGAAGAAGGATAACAAGGGGTTAATGTCGGTTAAAGTTCAATACTGGAACAATGTTGTTTTTCTTGTCTATATTGAACACGTATAATTGTTTGTGTGTTATTAGTTTAAGCAGACTGTGTTTGTCTATTGTTGTGACTTAGATGAAGATCAGATCCAATTGTATGACCAATTTATGCAGAAATCCAGATATTTCCAAAGGGTTCACATACTGTTTCTTGCCACTGTATACAAACAAGGACAACATAAACCTATTACATATCGAGACACATTTTCAATATTTCTAAAAGTTTGCTTTTTTGTTTTTACACTTACTGATAGAAATATTTAAATATTATTTTGAAATGATCTTAAACAATGTGAAGAGGTGTTTGTTCTCCTCCCACCTCATTTGGTGGATAAAGAATCTGTCCTGAAAAATAAACCAACCAACAATGAAAACTAAATCAGGGTCCAGATCATTTGGATCAAAATAAAACATCCTATCAGAGTTTATTAACATTAAATAGTCGTTTCTTTAAAATAAAATCTTCTAACTCACTCCAATTATCTTCTGACATAAGAAGAGTCCCAGAATAAATGGTCAAGAGGCTCTGGGTCACAACCACAAAATACACATTTGTTTTCAACAGCTATTTAGAATCTGTGTATAATAAAAGTAATAAATATGAGGTATTGTGATGTCATTATGGGGTATTGTGATATCATTATGGGGTATTGTGATGTCATTATGAGGTAATGTGATGTCATTATGAGGTATTGTGATTGCATTAGCGGGTATTGTGATTGCATTATGATGTAATGTGATGTCATTATGAGGTATTGTGATGTCATTATGAGGTAATGTGATGTCATTATGAGGTATTGTGATTGCATTATGATGTAATGTGATGTTATTATGAGGTAATGTGATGTCATTATGAGGTATTGTGATTGCATTATGATGTAATGTGATGTTATTATGGGGTATTGTGATTGCATTATGATGTAATGTGATGTTATTATGGGGTATTGTGATGTCATTATGAGTTATTGAGATGTCATTATGGTGTATTGTGATGTCATTATGATGTAATGTGATGTCTTTATAGGGTATTGTGATTGCATTATGATGTAATGTGATGTCATTATAGGGTATTGTGATGTCATTATGAGGTATTGTGATGTCATTATGATGTAATGTGATGTCATTATAGGGTATTGTGATTGCATTATGATGTAATGTGATGTCATTATAGGGTATTGTGATGTCATTATGAGGTATTGTGATTGCATTATGATGTAATGTGATGTCATTATGATGTAATGTGATGTCATTATAGGGTATTGTGATGTCATTATGAGGTATTGTGATGTCATTATGATGTAATGTGATGTCATTATAGGGTATTGTGATTGCATTATAATGTAATGTGATGTCATTATAGGGTATTGTGATGTCATTATGAGGTATTGTGATTGCATTATGATGTAATGTGATGTCATTATGAGGTAATGTGATGTCATTATGAAGTATTGTGATTGCATTATGATGTAATGTGATGTCATTATAGGGTATTGTGATGTCATTATGAGGTATTGTGATGTCATTATGATGTAATGTGATGTCATTGTAGGGTATTGTGATTGCATTATGATGTAATGTGATGTCATTATAGGGTATTGTGATGTCATTATGAGGTATTGTGATTGCATTATGATGTAATGTGATGTCATTATGATGTAATGTGATGTCATTATAGGGTATTGTGATGTCATTATGAGGTATTGTGATGTCATTATGATGTAATGTGATGTCATTATAGGGTATTGTGATTGCATTATAATGTAATGTGATGTCATTATAGGGTATTGTGATGTCATTATGAGGTATTGTGATTGCATTATGATGTAATGTGATGTCATTATGAGGTAATGTGATGTCATTATGAGGTATTGTGATTGCATTATGATGTAATGTGATGTTATTATGGGGTATTGTGATGTCATTATGAGTTATTGAGATGTCATTATGGGGTATTGTGATGTCATTATGAGGTATTGTGATGTCATTATGATAATAATATAATATATGCCATTTAGCAGGTGTTTGCATTTTATTGTGATAGGGTTTATGGAGTCATGTGTGCATACATTCTATGATAACAAATAGGGTAGTCATTAGACCATAACAACATAGACCATAACAACATTAGACCATTAGACCATAACAGCATTAGACCATTAGATCATAACATTAGATCATAATAAACATTAGATCATAACAACATTAGACCATTATGACCATAACATTACATTAGACCATATGTACAACATTAGATTGTAACAACATTAGAGGTATTAGATGTCATAACAACATTAGACCATTAGACCATAACAACATTAGACAATATGTAATATGATGTAATGTGATGTCATTATAGGGTATTGTGATTGCATTATGATGTAATGTGATGTCATTATAGGGTATTGTGATGTCATTATGATGTAATGTGATGTCATTATGGGGTATTGTGATGTCATTGTGATGTAATGTGATGTCATTATGAGGTATTGTGATGTCATTATGGGGTATTGTGATGTCATGATGGGGTATTGTGATGTCATTATGGGGTATTGTGTGTAGATTGATGAGGGTTAGGGTTAGGGTTAGGGTTTGGGTTAGGGTTTGGGTTAGAGTTAGGGTTAGGGTTAGGGTTTGGGTTAGAGTTAGGGTTAGAGTTAGGGGAGGTGGAGGAAGAAGGCTGTACCTGCTGACATGGTTGACAAGTCGTGTCTGTAGAAGCAGGTCTCTGCCAGGTAGCAGGTTGTCACAGATCAGGTGTTGGTTGGACCGCACCGCCACGCCATGACAGACACACAGAGAACAGAGCACGTCCAGAACCTGTTGGGTTAACACAGAGAACAGAGCATGATACAGAACCTGTTGGGTTAACACAAAGAACAGACCATGATACAGAACCTGTTGGGTTAACACAGAGAACAGACCATAATACAGAACCTGTTGGGTTAACACAGAGAACAGACCATGATACAGAACCTGTTGGGTTAACACAGAGAACAGACCATGATACAGAACCTGTTGGGTTAACACAGAGAACAGACCATGATACAGAACCTGTTGGGTTAACACAGAGAACAGAGCACGTCCAGAACCTGTTGGGTTAACACAGAGAACAGAGCACGTCCAGAACCTGTTGGGTTAACACAGAGAACAGAGCACGTCCAGAACCTGTTGGGTTAACACAGAGAACAGAGCACGTCCAGAACCTGTTGGGTTAACACAGAGAACAGACCATGATACAGAACCTGTTGGGTTAACACAGAGAACAGAGCACGTCCAGAACCTGTTGGGTTAACACAGAGAACAGACCATGATACAGAACCTGTTGGGTTAACACAGAGAACAGAGCACGTCCAGAACCTGTTGGGTTAACACAGAGAACAGACCATGATACAGAACCTGTTGGGTTAACACAGAGAACAGACCATGATACAGAACCTGTTGGGTTAACACAGAGAACAGAGCACGTCCAGAACCTGTTGGGTTAACACAGAGAACAGACCATGATACAGAACCTGTTGGGTTAACACAGAGAACAGACCATGATACAGAACCTGTTGGGTTAACACAGAGAACAGACCATGATACAGAACCTGTTGGGTTAACACAGAGAACAGACCATGATACAGAACCTGTTGGGTTAACACAGAGAACAGACCATGATACAGAACCTGTTGGGTTAACACAGAGAACAGACCATGATACAGAACCTGTTGGGTTAACACAGAGAACAGAGCACGTCCAGAACCTGTTGGGTTAACACAGAGAACAGAGCACGTCCAGAACCTGTTGGGTTAACACAGAGAACAGACCATGATACAGATCAGGTGTTGGTTGGAAGAACAACAAACAGAGTGTAGGCTACATTATTGCCTAATCTGCAACTTAACTTAATGTTGTTGATAGTGGAGGACATAAAACATCTGCAGAGTAGTAAAATGGCTTTGCTATTGTCAAACATGGGAACACCAGGCCTTTCTACTTAAGGCTCAGCCAACACTACTCACTGGAGAGAAAGTACAGGCCTTTCTACTTAAGGCTCAGCCAACACTACTCACTGGAGAGAAAGTACAGGCCTTTCTACTTAAGGCTCAACCAACACTACTCACTGGAGAGAAAGTACAGGCCTTTCTACTTAAGGCTCAGCCAACACTACTCACTGGAGAGAAAGTACAGGCCTTTCTACTTAAGGCTCAACCAACACTACTCACTGGAGAGAAAGTACAGGCCTTTCTACTTAAGGCTCAACCAACACTACTCACTGGAGAGAAAGTACAGGCCTTTCTACTTATTGATGCTCAACCACCACTACTCACTGGAGAGAAAGTACAGGCCTTTCTACTTAAGGCTCAACCAACACTACTCACTGGAGAGAAAGTACAGGCCTTTCTACTTAAGGCTCAACCAACACTACTCACTGGAGAGAAAGTACAGGCCTTTCTACTTAAGGCTCAGCCAACACTACTCACTGGAGAGAAAGTACAGGCCTTTCTACTTATTGATGCTCAACCAACACTACTCACTGGAGAGAAAGTACAGGCCTTCCTACTTGTCATCTCCCGTCTGGATTACTGCAACTCGCTGTTGGCTGGGCTCCCTGCCTGTGCCATTAAACCCCTACAACTCATCCAGAACGCCGCAGCCCGTCTGGTGTTCAACCTTCCCAAGTTCTCTCACGTCACCCCGCTCCTCCGCTCTCTCCACTGGCTTCCAGTTGAAGCTCGCATCCGCTACAAGACCATGGTGCTTGCCTACGGAGCTGTGAGGGGAACGGCACCTCAGTACCTCCAGGCTCTGATCAGGCCCTACACCCAAACAAGGGCACTGCGTTCATCCACCTCTGGCCTGCTCGCCTCCCTACCACTGAGGAAGTACAGTTCCCGCTCAGCCCAGTCAAAACTGTTCGCTGCTCTGGCCCCCCAATGGTGGAACAAACTCCCTCACGACGCCAGGACAGCGGAGTCAATCACCACCTTCCGGAGACACCTGAAACCCCACCTCTTTAAGGAATACCTAGGATAGGATAAAGTAATCCTTCTCACCCCCCCCTTAAAAGATTTAGATGCACTATTGTAAAGTGGCTGTTCCACTGGATGTCATAAGGTGAATGCACCAATTTGTAAGTCGCTCTGGATAAGAGCGTCTGCTAAATGACTTAAATGTAAATGTAAATGTAGAGAAAGTACAGGCCTTTCTACTTAAGGCTCAGCCAACACTACTCACTGGAGAGAAAGTACAGGCCTTTCTACTTATTGATGCTCACACAACACTACTCACTGGAGAGAAAGTACAGGCCTTTCTACTTAAGGCTCAGCCAACACTACTGACTGGAGAGAAAGTACAGGCCTTTCTACTTAAGGCTCAGCCAACACTACTGACTGGAGAGAAAGTACAGGCCTTTCTACTTAAGGCTCAACCACCACTACTCACTGGAGAGAAAGTACAGGCCTTTCTACTTAAGGCTCAGCCAACACAACTCACTGGAGAGAAAGTACAGGCCTTTCTACTTATTGATGCTCAACCACCACTACTCACTGGAGAGAAAGTACAGGCCTTTCTACTTAAGGCTCAACCAACACTACTCGGTCCTCCCCCTCCCGCTCCGTGGCTCGACAACTCATTGCGAGCTCACAGAACAGGGCTCCGGGCAGCCGAGCGGAAATGGAGGAAAACTCGCCTCCCTGCGGACCTGGCATCCTTTCACTCCCTCCTCTCTACATTTTCCTCCTCTGTCTCTGCTGCTAAAGCCACTTTCTACCACTCTAAATTCCAAGCATCTGCCTCTAACCCTAGGAAGCTCTTTGCCACCTTCTCCTCCCTCCTGAATCCTCCTCCCCTCCCCCCCTCCTCCCTCTCTGCAGATGACTTCGTCAACCATTTTGAAAAGAAGGTCGACCTACATCCGATCCTCGTTTGCTAAGTCAAACGACACCGCTGGTTCTGCTCACACTGCCCTACCCTGTGCTCTGACCTCTTTCTCCCCTCTCTCTCCAGATGAAATCTCGCGTCTTGTGACGGCCGGCCGCCCAACAACCTGCCCGCTTGACCCTATCCCCTCCTCTCTTCTCCAGACCATTTCCGGAGACCTTCTCCCTTACCTCACCTCGCTCATCAACTCATCCCTGACCGCTGGCTACGTCCCTTCCGTCTTCAAGAGAGCGAGAGTTGCACCCCTTCTGAAAAAACCTACACTCGATCCCTCCGATGTCAACAACTACAGACCAGTATCCCTTCTTTCTTTTCTCTCCAAAACTCTTGAACGTGCCGTCCTTGGCCAGTTCTCCCGCTATCTCTCTCAGAATGACCTTCTTGATCCAAATCAGTCAGGTTTCAAGACTAGTCATTCAACTGAGACTGCTCTTCTCTGTATCACGGAGGCGCTCCGCACCGCTAAAGCTAACTCTCTCTCCTCTGCTCTCATCCTTCTAGACCTATCGGCTGCCTTCGATACTCTGAACCATCAGATCCTCCTCTCCACCCTCTCCGAGTTGGGCATCTCCAGCGCGGTCCACGCTTAGTTGCGTCCTACCTGACAGGTCGCTCCTACCAGGTGGCGTGGCGAGAATCTGTCTCCTCACCACGCGCTCTCACCACTGGTGTCCCCCAGGGCTCTGTTCTAGGCCATCTCCTATTCTCGCTATACACCAAGTCACTTGGCTCTGTCATAACCTCACATGGTCTCTCCTATCATTGCTATGCAGACGACACACAATTAATCTTCTCCTTTCCCCCTTCTGATGACCAGGTGGCGAATCGCATCTCTGCATGTCTGGCAGACATATCAGTGTGGATGACGGATCACCACCTCAAGCGGAACCTCGGCAAGACGGAGCTGCTCTTCCTCCCGGGGAAGGACTGCCCGTTCCATGATCTCGCCATCACGGTTGACAACTCCATTGTGTCCTCCTCCCAGAGCGCTAAGAACCTTGGCGTGATCCTGGACAACACCCTGTCGTTCTCAACTAACATCAAGGCGGTGGCCCGTTCCTGTAGGTTCATGCTCTACAACATCCGCAGAGTACGACCCTGCCTCACACAGGAAGCGGCGCAGGTCCTAATCCAGGCACTTGTCATCTCCCGTCTGGATTACTGCAACTCGCTGTTGGCTGGGCTCCCTGCCTGTGCCATTAAACCCCTACAACTCATCCAGAACGCCGCAGCCCGTCTGGTGTTCAACCTTCTCAAGTTCTCTCACGTCACCCCGCTCCTCCGCTCTCTCCACTGGCTTCCAGTTGAAGCTCGCATCCGCTACAAGACCATGGTGCTTGCCTACGGGCTGTGAAGGGAACGGCACCTCAGTACCTCCAGGCTCTGATCAGGCCCTACACCCAAACAAGGGCACTGTGTTCATCCACCTCTGGCCTGCTCGCCTCCCTACCACTGAGGAAGTACAGTTCCCGTTCAGCCCAGTCAAAACTGTTCGCTGCTCTGGCCCCTCAATGGTGGAACAAACTCCCTCACGACGCCAGGACAGCGGAGTCAATCACCACCTTCCGGAGACACCTGAAACCCCACCTCTTTAAGGAATACCTAGGATAGGATAAAGTAATCCTTCTCACCCCCCTTAAAAGATTTAGATGCACTATTGTAAAGTGGCTGTTCCACTGGATGTCATAAGGTGAATGCACCAATTTGTAAGTCGCTCTGGATAAGAGCGTCTGCTAAATGACTTAAATGTAAATGTAGAGAAAGTACAGGCCTTTCTACTTATTGATGCTCAGCCAACACTACTCACTGGAGAGAAAGTACAGGCCTTTCTACTTAAGGCTCAACCACCACTACTCACTGGAGAGAAAGTACAGGCCTTTCTACTTATTAATGCTCAACCACCACTACTCACTGGAGAGAAAGTACAGGCCTTTCTACTTAAGGCTCAACCACCACTACTCACTGGAGAGAAAGTACAGGCCTTTCTACTTATTGAGGCTCAGCCAACACTACTCACTGGAGAGAAAGTACAGGCCTTTCTACTTATTGATGCTCAACCACCACTACTCACTGGAGAGAAAGTACAGGCCTTTCTACTTAAGGCTCAGCCAACACTACTCACTGGAGAGAAAGTACAGGCCTTTCTACTTAAGGCTCAACCACCACTACTCACTGGATAGAAAGTACAGGCCTTTCTACTTATTGAGGCTCAGCCAACACTACTCACTGGAGAGAAAGTACAGGCCATTTCAATCATTTAGATGTAGCAACATGACCAAGCCTTTCAGTAATGTTGGTCCATTATAGCAACATGACCAAGCCTTTCAGTAATGTTGGTCCATTATAGCAACATGACCAAGCCTTTCAGTAATGTTGGTCCATTATAGCAACATGACCAAGCCTTTCAGTAATGTTGGTCCATTATAGCAACATGACCAAGCCTTTCAGTAATGTTGGTCCATTATAGCAACATGACCAAGCCTTTCAGTAATGTTGGTCCATTATAGCAACATGACCAAGCCTTTCAGTAATGTTGGTCCATTATAGCAACATGACCAAGCCTTTCAGTAATGTTGGTCCATTATAGCAACATGACCAAGCCTTTCAGTAATGTTGGTCCATTATAGCAACATGACCAAGCCTTTCAGTAATGTTGGTCCATTATAGCAACATGACCAAGCCTTTCAGTAATGTTGGTCCATTATAGCAACATGACCAAGCCTTTCAGTAATGTTGGTCCATTATAGCAACATGACCAAGCCTTTCAGTAATGTTGGTCCATTATAGCAACATGACCAAGCCTTTCAGTAATGTTGGTCCATTATAGCAACATGACCAAGCCTTTCAGTAATGTTGGTCCATTATAGCAACATGACCAAGCCTTTCAGTAATGTTGGTCCATTATAGCAACATGACCAAGCCTTTCAGTAATGTTGGTCCATTATAGCAACATGACCAAGCCTTTCAGTAATGTTGGTCCATTATAGCAACATGACCAAGCCTTTCAGTAATGTTGGTCCATTATAGCAACATGACCAAGCCTTTCAGTAATGTTGGTCCATTATAGCAACATGACCAAGCCTTTCAGTAATGTTGGTCCATTATAGCAACATGACCAAGCCTTTCAGTAATGTTGGTCCATTATAGCAACATGACCAAGCCTTTCAGTAATGTTGGTCCATTATAGCAACATGACCAAGCCTTTCAGTAATGTTGGTCCATTATAGCAACATGACCAAGCCTTTCAGTAATGTTGGTCCATTATAGCAACATGACCAAGCCTTTCAGTAATGTTGGTCCATTATAGCAACATGACCAAGCCTTTCAGTAATGTTGGTCCATTATAGCAACATGACCAAGCCTTTCAGTAATGTTGGTCCATTATAGCAACATGACCAAGCCTTTCAGTAATGTTGGTCCATTATAGCAACATGACCAAGCCTTTCAGTAATGTTGGTCCATTATAGCAACATGACCAAGCCTTTCAGTAATGTTGGTCCATTATAGCAACATGACCAAGCCTTTCAGTAATGTTGGTCCATTATAGCAACATGACCAAGCCTTTCAGTAATGTTGGTCCATTATAGCAACATGACCAAGCCTTTCAGTAATGTTGGTCCATTATAGCAACATGACCAAGCCTTTCAGTAATGTTGGTCCATTATAGCAACATGACCAAGCCTTTCAGTAATGTTGGTCCATTATAGCAACATGACCAAGCCTTTCAGTAATGTTGGTCCATTATAGCAACATGACCAAGCCTTTCAGTAATGTTGGTCCATTATAGCAACATGACCAAGCCTTTCAGTAATGTTGGTCCATTATAGCAACATGACCAAGCCTTTCAGTAATGTTGGTCCATTATAGCAACATGACCAAGCCTTTCAGTAATGTTGGTCCATTATAGCAACATGACCAAGCCTTTCAGTAATGTTGGTCCATTATAGCAACATGACCAAGCCTTTCAGTAATGTTGGTCCATTATAGCAACATGACCAAGCCTTTCAGTAATGTTGGTCCATTATAGCAACATGACCAAGCCTTTCAGTAATGTTGGTCCATTATAGCAACATGACCAAGCCTTTCAGTAATGTTGGTCCATTATAGCAACATGACCAAGCCTTTCAGTAATGTTGGTCCATTATAGCAACATGACCAAGCCTTTCAGTAATGTTGGTCCATTATAGCAACATGACCAAGCCTTTCAGTAATGTTGGTCCATTATAGCAACATGACCAAGCCTTTCAGTAATGTTGGTCCATTATAGCAACATGACCAAGCCTTTCAGTAATGTTGGTCCATTATAGCAACATGACCAAGCCTTTCAGTAATGTTGGTCCATTATAGCAACATGACCAAGCCTTTCAGTAATGTTTGGTCCAATTATAGTTGGTCCATTATAGCAACATGACCAAGCCTTTCAGTAATGTTGGTCCATTATAGCAACATGACCAAGCTTTCAGTAATGTTCAACATGACCAAATGTTGGTCCATTATAGCAACATGACCAAGCCTTTCAGTAATGTTGGTCCATTATAGCAACATGACCAAGCCTTTCAGTAATGTTGGTCCATTATAGCAACATGACCAAGCCTTTCAGTAATGTTGGTCCATTATAGCAACATGACCAAGCCTTTCAGTAATGTTGGTCCATTATAGCAACATGACCAAGCCTTTCAGTAATGTTGGTCCATTATAGCAACATGACCAAGCCTTTCAGTAATGTTGGTCCATTATAGCAACATGACCAAGCCTTTCAGTAATGTTGGTCCATTATAGCAACATGACCAAGCCTTTCAGTAATGTTGGTCCATTATAGCAACATGACCAAGCCTTTCAGTAATGTTGGTCCATTATAGCAACATGACCAAGCCTTTCAGTAATGTTGGTCCATTAGCTAATCATGTAAAAAACAAGGGGAACATTAATATATTAAAGTTATTGAGCGCTTAATTTGTTTGCTTGTGTATTGCGTGAACATCTGTGATATACAGCTACAGAATTACATCGATTGCTTCAGATCTCAACTCATCCGCTGAAAAAAATAAACACATCCAAACTAATACCTCTTCTAAAAATCAATAACAGGACTTAGGTCTCTGAAATATTGAAACATTACATGAAATATCATGAAATAGTGGAATGGCAGAGCCGACCCACTGGTGCAACGTGTTGCTCACACATTTATCATCACAATTCATTGTAAAGAAATAATTAATAAACAAATCATAGTGCATTATGTATATAATCTCTGTTAAATACGGAGACTTGATTACACACAGGTGGATTGTATTTATCATCATTAGTCATTTAGGTCAACATTGGATCATTCAGAGATCCTCACTGAACTTCTGGAGAGAGTTTGCTGCACTGAAAGTAAAGGGGCTGAATAAATTTGCACACCCAATTTTTTAGTTTTTGATTTGTTAAAAAAGTTTGAAATATCCAATAAATGTCGTTCCACTTCATGATTGTGTCCCACATGTTGTTGATTCTTCACAAAAAAATACCGTTTTATATCTTTATGTTTGAAGCCTGAAATGTGGCAAAAGGTCGCAAAGTTCAAGGGGGCCGAATACTTTCGCAAGGCACTGTAGGTACCACCCAGCTAGGAGATCATCCATTCTGTATGTCTATAGTATATAAGGAGCTGGTTACCTATAATAACTGGTTTATAGGTAGGTGGTCTCCTCTACCCACCTTGTGGTTATCTATAATACCTGGTTTATAGGTAGGTGGTCTCCTCTACCCACCTTGTGGTTATCTATAATACCTGGTTTATAGGTAGGTGGTCTCCTCTACCCACCTTGTGGTTATCTATAATACCTGGTTTATAGGTAGGTGGTCTCCTCTACCCACCTTGTGGTTATCTATAATACCTGGTTTATAGGTAGGTGGTCTCCTCTACCCACCTTGTGGTTATCTATAATACCTGGTTTATAGGTAGGTGTTCTCCTCTACCCACCTTGTGGTTATCTATAATACCTGGTTTATAGGTAGGTGGTCTCCTCTACCCACCTTGTGGTTACCTATAATACCTGGTTTATAGGTAGGTGGTCTCCTCTACCCACCTTGTGGTTACCTATAATACCTGGTTTATAGGAGGTGGTCTCCTCTACCCACCTTGTGGTTATCTATAATACCTGGTTCATAGGTAGGTGGTCTCCTCTACCCACCTTGTGGTTATCTATAATACCTGGTTCATAGGTAGGTGGTCTCCTCTACCCACCTTGTGGTTGCGTCCATGTTTGTCTAGCAGAGAGATGATTGACTTGATGTGTCCCTCCTTGATGATGTTCAGAGCTTCAGGACTCTCCACCAGGACACAGTGAAGGACCTCCAAGATACCTGAACACAACCAGCACAGAGTTAGTATCACACCAACACCCTACTAACTTAAATGAACTGTCCCTTGATGATGATGAGAGCTTCAGTACTCTCCACCAGGACACAGTGAAGCACCTCCAGGACATATGGAGAACGGAATTACAAAACCCCAACAAACAGGATTCCTGAATGCCAGACCAGTTATAAACATCAACAGGATCCCTGAATGCCAGACCAGTTATAAACATCAACAGGATCCCTGAATGCCAGACCAGTTATAAACACCAACAGGATCCCTGAATGCCAGACCAGTTATAAACATCAACAGGATCCCTGAATGCCAGACCAGTTATAAACATCAACAGGATCCCTGAATGCCAGACCAGTTATAAACATCAACAGGATCCCTGAATGCCAGACCAGTTATAAACATCAACAGGATCCCTGAATGCCAGACCAGTTATAAACATCAACAGGATCCCTGAATGCCAGACCAGTTATAAACATCAACAGGATCCCTGAATGCCAGACCAGTTATAAACATCAACAGGATCCCTGAATGCCAGACCAGTTATAAACACCAACACAGTTATTTCGCCAGGACACAGTGCAGAACCTTCATCTATAGGCATTTGTTTGTTGTTTCAAAACATCTCCTGCCATGTCACTGATGCATTGTGAAACAGTGTTGTTTGATGAAGGCATTGTCTGTATAGTTTTTTGGGCCATTTTCCCCAGCATTGTCCCAGCCATATCCGCGGTAGCAGGAAGAATTAAGTCCTCCACAATAGTATGGGACTTGCCTGTCCTAGCCACTTGGTAGCTCACCATATAAGACACTTCTAGCCCTTCTTATTAATGGTATCTGTTGCTCTTATACATGTTTTACTACTCAAAAGTCATCTTAATTCTCACTCAAAAAACTCATGTGGCTTATTTT
The DNA here is from genome assembly GCF_021184085.1 of Oncorhynchus gorbuscha. Taxonomy (NCBI): domain Eukaryota; kingdom Metazoa; phylum Chordata; class Actinopteri; order Salmoniformes; family Salmonidae; genus Oncorhynchus; species Oncorhynchus gorbuscha. The sequence continues at coordinate 31,273 of NW_025747101.1, forward strand.
TCTAATTGGCATGTTTTGTACCAGGATACCAGCCTATACCAGCCTATACTAGCCTATACCAGCCTATACTAGCCTATACCAGCCTATACCAGCCTATACCAGCCTATACTAGCCTATACCAGCCTATACCAGCCTATACCAGCCTATACTAGCCTATACCAGCCTATAGCAGCCTATACTAGCCTCGTTTTGGCAGGAAATACTGTGTTTCCAAGAAGAAAAGTGATTTATTCTCAGGTTGGGACATTTGTAAAATACCAGGAAAGTACTCAACCCTAGACCCTCCTCACTGCACCAGTCATCTCTAATTCACCTCTCCTCGTGGTCAAACCAACCCTAGACCCTCCTCACTGCACCAGTCATCTCTAATTCACCGCCCCTCGTGGTCAAACCAACCCTAGACCCTCCTCACTGCACCAGTCATCTCTAATTCACCTCTCCTCGTGGTCAAACCAACCCTAGACCCTCCTCACTGCACCAGTCATCTCTAATTCACCTCTCCTCGTGGTCAAACCAACCCTAGACCCTCCTCACTGCACCAGTCATCTCTAATTCACCTCTCCTCGTGGTCAAACCAACCCTAGACCCTCCTCACTGCACCAGTCATCTCTAATTCACCTCTCCTCATGGTCAAACCAACCCTAGACCCTCCTCACTGCACCAGTCATCTCTAACTGGCCTCCTCGTGGTCAAACCAACCCTAGACCCTCCTCACTGCACCAGTCATCTCTAATTCACCTCTCCTCGTGGTCAAACCAACCCTAGACCCTCCTCACTGCACCAGTCATCTCTAATTCAGCCTCTCCTCTGGTCAAACCAACCCTAGACCCTCCTCACTGCACCAGTCATCTCTAATTCACCTCCCCTCGTGGTCAAACCAACCCTAGACCCTCCTCACTGCACCAGTCATCTCTAATTCACCTCTCCTCGTGGTCAAACCAACCCTAGACCCTCCTCACTGCACCAGTCATCTCTAATTCACCTCCCCTCGTGGTCAAACCAACCCTAGACCCTCCTCACTGCACCAGTCATCTCTAATTCACCTCTCCTCGTGGTCAAACCAACCCTAGACCCTCCTCACTGCACCAGTCATCTCTAATTCACCTCTCCTCGTGGTCAAACCAACCCTAGACCCTCCTCACTGCACCAGTCATCTCTAATTCACCTCTCCTCGTGGTCAAACCAACCCTAGACCCTCCTCACTGCACCAGTCATCTCTAATTCACCTCTCCTCGTGGTCAAACCAACCCTAGACCCTCCTCACTGCACCAGTCATCTCTAATTCACCTCCCCTCGTGGTCAAACCAACCCTAGACCCTCCTCACTGCACCAGTCATCTCTAATTCACTCTCCTCGTGGTCAAACCAACCCTAGACCCTCCTCACTGCACCAGTCATCTCTAATTCACCTCTCCTCGTGGTCAAACCAACCCTAGACCCTCCTCACTGCACCAGTCATCTCTAATTCACCTCTCCTCGTGGTCAAACCAACCCTAGACCCTCCTCACTGCACCAGTCATCTCTAATTCACCTCTCCTCGTGGTCAAACCAACCCTAGACCCTCCTCACTGCACCAGTCATCTCTAATTCACCTCTCCTCGTGGTCAAACCAACCCTAGACCCTCCTCACTGCACCAGTCATCTCTAATTCACCTCTCCTCGTGGTCAAACCAACCCTAGACCCTCCTCACTGCACCAGTCATCTCTAATTCACCTCTCCTCGTGGTCACCAACAACCCTAGACCCTCCTCACTGCACCAGTCATCTCTAATTCACCTCTCCTCGTGGTCAAACCAACCCTAGACCCTCCTCACTGCACCAGTCATCTCTAATTCACCTCTCCTCGTGGTCAAACCAACCCTAGACCCTCCTCACTGCACCAGTCATCTCTAATTCACCTCTCCTCGTGGTCAAACCAACCCTAGACCCTCCTCACTGCACCAGTCATCTCTAATTCACCTCTCCTCGTGGTCAAACCAACCCTAGACCCTCCTCACTGCACCAGTCATCTCTAATTCACCTCCCCTCGTGGTCAAACCAACCCTAGACCCTCCTCACTGCACCAGTCATCTCTAATTCACCTCTCCTCGTGGTCAAACCAACCCTAGACCCTCCTCACTGCACCAGTCATCTCTAATTCACCTCCCCTCGTGGTCAAACCAACCCTAGACCCTCCTCACTGCACTAGTCATCTCTAATTCACCGCCCCTCGTGGTCAAACCATGCCACCCTCACACTAATTGAAGGGGGCCATTCAATAGGAGATGGAGAGAGGGCTTGTTCATGGAGAGCTGTAAAGTGTATTCCGGTGCGTTAAGTATGTGTCCAGGAGTATGCGGATGAGTTCCTGTACATTGATGTGCCTCTCTAGGTGAGGGGAGAGAGTATGCGGATGAGTTCCTGTACATTGATGTGCCTCTCTAGGTGAGGGGAGAGAGTATGGAGGAAATGTACTCTATCCCACCTCCGTTACTTACAGTAGAAATAGAGTGGCCACCCGTCAACTATAAATGTCTCCTTATTCTGTTCTACAATATTCAAACCAGAAATAGACTGAGTCACCGGGGATATGCCTGGGGAGGGGTTTAAGAACATGCTCACAGAGATATATGTTTGTATGGTGTTAGATATGGGGCATGTTAGGCGTTTCATAACTCTGGTGGAATGAGTGGCCACCCTGCTCTTCTCTAGCTTTCATCCACCTACGTACACGCTCAGAGGAGAGGAGAGGAGAGGAGAGGAGGGGAGAGGAGAGGAGAGGAGAGGAGGGGAGAGGAGGAGGAGAGAGGAGGGGAGGGGAGGGGAGGGGAGGGGAGGGGAGGGGAGGGGAGGGGAGGGGAGGGGAGGGGAGGGGAGGGGAGGGGAGGGGAGGGGAGAGGAGGGGAGAGGAGGAGAGGAGAGGAGAGGAGAGGAGAGGGAGGGGAGGGGAGGGGAGGGAGGGGAGAGGAGGGATGAGGGGAGGAGGGAGGAGAGGAGAGGAGAGGGGGAGGGGAGGGGAGGGGAGGGGAGGGAGAGGAGAGGAGAGGAGAGGAGAGGAGAGGAGAGAGAGAGGAGAGGAGAGGAGAGGAGAGGGAGAGGAGAGGGAGGAGGAGACGGGAGAGGAGAGGAGAGGAGAGGAGAGAGGAGGAGAGAGGAGAGGAGAGGAGAGGAGAGGAGAGAGAGGAGGAGAGGAGGAGAGGAGGGGAGAGGAGAGGAGAGGGGAGGGGAGAATCCACACCTACGTACACGCTCAGAGGAGAGGAGAGGAGAGGAGGAGAGGAGGAGAGGAGAGGAGAGAGGGGGAGAGGAGAGGAGAGGGGAGGGGAGAGGAGAATCCACACCTACGTACACGCTCAGAGGAGAGGCGAGGAGAGGAGGAGAGGAGAGGAGGAGAGGAGAGGAGGGGAGAGGAGGAGAGGAGGGAGTGGAGAGGAGGAGAGGAGAGGAGGGAGAGGAGGGGGGGGAGGGGAGGGGAGGGAGAGGAGGGGAGAGGAGGGGGGGGGAGGGGAGAGGAGAGGAGAGGGAGGAGGGGAGAGGAGAGGAGAGGAGAGGAGAGGAGGGAGAGGAGGGAGAGGAGAGGAGAGGAGAGGAGAGGAGAGGAGAGGAGAGGAGAGGAGAGGAGAGGAGAGGAGAGGAGAGGAGAGGAGAGGAGAGGAGAGGAGAGGAGAGGAGAGGAGAATCCACACTGCAGCCAACACTTTGCGGCAGGAAGTAGAAATGGGGAAAAAAATCTGTTTTGTTATCTCCTCTCCCTCTCTCCCTACTCATCCCTCTCTCTCTCCCTCCTCATTCTGCCTCCCTCCTCCTCCTCTCTCTCCTCCCTTCACCTCCTCCCCCTCCTCCTCCTCTGTTTCTCTCCCTCCTCCTCATCCTCTGTCTCTCTCTCCCTCTCATTCCCTCTCTCCCTCTCATTCTCTCTCTCTCTCTCCCTCCTCATTCTCTGTCTCTCTCTCTCTCCTCATTCTCTCTCTCCCTCCTCATTCTCTCTCTCTCTCTCCCTCCTCATTCTCTGTCTCTCTCTCCCTCCTCATTCTCTGTCTCTCTCTCCCTCCTCATTCTCTGTCTCTCTCTCTCTCCTCATTCTCTGTCTCTCTCTCCCTCCTCATTCTCTGTCTCTCTCTCCCTCCTCATTCTCTGTCTCTCTCTCTCCTCATTCTCTCTCTCCCTCCTCATTCTCTGTCTCTCTCTCCCTCCTCATTCTCTGTCTCTCTCTCTCTCCTCATTCTCTCTCTCCCTCCTCATTCTCTGTCTCTCTCTCCCTCCTCATTATCTGTCTCTCTCTCCCTCCTCATTCTCTGTCTCTCTCCCTCCTCATTCTCTGTCTCTCTCTCCCTCCTCATTCTCTGTCTCTGTCTCTCTCCCTCCTCATTCTCTGTCTCTGTCTCTCTCTCCCTCCTCATTCTCTGTCTCTGTCTCTCTCTCCCTCCTCATTCTCTGTCTCTCTCCCTATCCCCTCTCTCTATTCTCTCTTGCTATACTGTAACAGTGATACTACTGCAGATTGTCTATGCTGCTGCAACAGTGATATGTGATAATGCCGTACAGGAGGGTCAAAAGGATATATTGATTATAGATCACATACCAGACGAGGCCTCCAGTCTCTCCAACCGGCTGATCAACCAATCCAACGAGCCGGAGAACTGGGCACAATTCTTCCTGTTGCCCCTTATCAAGGCAGCTAGAGGACAAGAGGGAGGAGAGGAAAGGAAGAGAGAGTGAAAGATTGAGAGAGGGATACAGTGACATGGAGAGAGGGATGTGAGAGAGATCAAGGGAGAAAGGGATGGAGAGAGATACAGAGAGTGAAGAGAGAGATCAAGGGAGAAAGGGATGGAGAGAGGGATACAGAGAGTGAAGAGAGAGATCAGGGAGAAAGGGATGGAGAGAGGGATACAGAGAGTGAAGAGAGAGATCAGGGGAGAAAGGGATGGAGAGAGAGATCAGGGGAGAAAGGGATGGAGAGGGATACAGAGAGTGAAGAGAGAGATCAGGGGAGAAAGGGATGGAGAGAGGGATACAGAGAGTGAAGAGAGAGATCAGGGGAGAAAGGGATGGAGAGAGGGATACAGAGAGTGAAGAGAGAGATCAGGGGAGAAAGGGATGGAGAGAGGGATACAGAGAGTGAAGAGAGAGATCATGGGAGAAAGGGATGGAGAGAGGGATACAGAGAGTGAAGAGAGAGATCAGGGGAGAAAGGGATGGAGAGAGGGATACAGAGAGTGAAGAGAGAGATCAGGGAGAAAGGGATGGAGAGAGGATAGGATACAGAGAGTGAAGAGAGAGATCAGGGGAGAAAGGGATGGAGAGAGGGATACAGAGAGTGAAGAGAGAGATCATGGGAGAAAGGGATGGAGAGAGGGATACAGAGAGTGAAGAGAGAGATCAGGGGAGAAAGGGATGGAGAGAGGGATACAGAGAGTGAAGAGAAGGAGAAACGTTACATGAGGGAACAGACTTTAAAATCAGAACAGGTTTGACAAGCAGTGGATTCCCTTGGCTCCAGTACAGTCATTAGAATACATTACAGTGTGAGAGCAACAAGACAGACGGAGACACATCTAGCTTCAGGTGCAGCATCTGGAGCTTCTAGAGGGCTGAGGGAGCAACGAGGCAGCATCTGAAGTTTCTAGAGGGCTGAGGGAGCAACGAGGCAGCATCTGGAGCTTATAGAGGGCTGAGGGAGCAACGAGGCAGCATCTGGAGCTTATAGAGGGCTGAGGGAGCAACGAGGCAGCATCTGGAGCTTCTAGAGGGCTGAGGGAGCAACGAGGCAGCATCTGGAGCTTCTAGAGGGCTGAGGGAGCAACTAGGCAGCATCTGGAGCATCTAGAGGGCTGAGGGAGCAACGAGGCAGCATCTGGAGCTTATAGAGGGCTGAGGGAGCAACGAGGCAGCATCTGGAGCTTCTAGAGGGCTGAGGGAGCAACGAGGCAGCATCTGGAACTTCTAGAGGGCTGAGGGAGCAACGAGGCAGCATCTGGAGCATCTAGAGGGCTGAGGGAGCAACGAGGCAGCATCTGGAGCTTCTAGAGGGCTGAGGGAGCAACGAGGCAGCATCTGGAGCTTCTAGAGGGCTGAGGGAGCAACGAGGCAGCATCTGGAGCTTCTAGAGGGCTGAGGGAGCAACGAGGCAGCATTTGGAGCTTCTAGAGGGCTGAGGGAGCAACGAGGCAGCATCTGGAGCATCTAGAGGGCTGAGGGAGCAACGAGGCAGCATGGAACCATTATCATCAGTTAGGGTTGAGGGCTGAGGGAGCAACGAGGAGGCAGCACATGGCAGAAGGCCAGCTGCCGCTTTAAGCAGCAGTCAGTCAGCCAGTCAGTTAATCAGCCAGTCAGTTAATCAGCCAGTCAGTTTATCATCAGTTAGGGTTGAGGGAGCAACGAGGCAGCATGGAACCATTATCATCAGTTAGGGCTGAGGGAGCAACGAGGCAGCATGGAACCATTATCATCAGTTAGGGCTGAGGGAGCAACGAGGCAGCATGGAACCATTATCATCAGTTAGGGCTGAGGGCGCAACGAGGCAGCATGGAACCATTATCATCCGTTAGGGCTGAGGGAGCAACGAGGCAGCATGGAACCATTATCATCAGTTAGGGCTGAGGGAGCAACGAGGCAGCATGGAACCATTATCATCAGTTAGGGCTGAGGGAGCAACGAGGCAGCATGGAACAATTATCATCAGTTAGGGCTGAGGGAGCAACGAGGCAGCATGGAACCATTATCATCAGTTAAGGCTGAGGGCTGAGGGAGCAACGAGGCAGCATGGAACCATTATCATCAGTTAAGGCTGAGGGCTGAGGGAGCAACGAGGCAGCATGGAACCATTATCATCAGTTAAGGCTGAGGGCCCAACGAGGCAGCATGGTGCAGTATAGCAGTATAGTGTGTTAATCAGCCAGTCAGTCAGCCACCATAGAGGGTAGTATAGTGTGTTAATCAGCCAGTCAGTCAGCCACCATAGAGGGTAGTATAGTGTGTTAATCAGCCAGTCAGTCAGCCACCATAGAGGGTAGTATAGTGTGTTAATCAGCCAGTCAGTCAGCCACCATAGAGGGTAGTATAGTGTGTTAATCAGCCAGTCAGTCAGCCACCATAGAGGGTAGTATAGTGTGTTAATCAGCCAGTCAGTCAGCCACCATAGAGGGTAGTATAGTGTGTTAATCAGCCAGTCAGTCAGCCACCATAGAGGGTAGTATAGTGTGTTAATCAGCCAGTCAGTCAGCCACCATAGAGGGTAGTATAGTGTGTTAATCAGCCAGTCAGTTAATCAGCCAGTCAGTCAGCCACCATAGAGAGTAGTATAGTGTACCAACTAGCAGACTGTTATTTAAGGTTTTATGCTGTGCTGCTGTTGATAATGTTTCCATCCCTCCTCTCCTCCCTCCTCTCTTCTACTCTCCTTCCTCCTCTCCCTCGTCTCTCTTCGTCCCCTTCCCTCCTCTCTTCTACTCTACTAGCCTCCTCTCCTTCCTCCTCTCCCTCGTCTCTCTTCCCTCCATCCCTCCTCTCCTTCATCTCTCCTCCCTCCTCTCTTCTACTCTCCTCCCTCCTCTCCCTCGTCTCTCTTCCCTCCATCCCTCATCTCTTCTACTCTCCTCCCTCCTCTCCTTCTGCCTCTCCCTCGTCTCTCTTCCTCCATCCCTCCTCTCCTCGTCTCTCCTCCCTCCTCTCTCCATTCCTCCTTCTCTCTCTCCTCTTATCTACTCTCCATCCCTCCTCTCCATCCCTCCTCTCTCCATCCCTCCTCTCCTCCCTCTCCATATCCCTCCTCTCCATCCCTCCATCCCTACTCTCTCCATCCCTCCTCTCCTCCCTCCTCTCCATATCCCTCCTCTCCTCCCTCCTCTCCCTCGTCTCTCTTCCCTCCATCCCTCCATTCCTCCTCTCCATCCCTCCTCTCTCCATCCCTCCTCTCCTCCCTCCTCTCCCTCGTCTCTCTTCCCTCCATCCCTCCTCTCCATCCCTCCTCTCTTCCTCCCTCCTCTCCTCTCTCCTCCCTCCTAGTAACAGTTCTGTGCTGCGGGGGGGGGGTCAGGCCCCCTGTGTAAGCGGTGTTAGTGTACAGGAGGAGCTGTGGGAGAACTGGACGGCGTGCGTTTCTAAAGGCCCTGAGGTTGCAGTATTCAGCTGCTCCACTCCTCACCCAGGAGCTCATATAACGAGTTCAGCGTAGATCTCCAGGCCTCCCCGGCCTCCCTCCCCGCCACCTCAGCAAAATGAGCCGCGCTGCTGTACACGTGGAGACGATCGATACACTCCAACACCAGGTTTATCATCCCCTGGGGAGAGGGGGAGGGAGGGAGGGAGAGAGGAGGGGAGAGAGAGAGAGGAGGGGGAGAGAGGGAGGGTGGGAGGGAGGGAGGGGAGAGAGAGAGAGGAGGGGGAGAGAGGGAGGGTGGGAGAGAGGGAGGGAGAGAGAGAGAGAGGAGGGGGAGAGAGAGGGAGAGGGAGGGAGGGGGAGGGGAGAGAGAGAGGGACGGGGGGGAGGGAGGGAGGGAGAGTGGCGTGGGGGGAGCGAGGGAGAGAGAGAGGGAGGGGGAGAGGGGGAGGGAGGGGGAGGGAGGGGGGGAGAGAGGGAGAGAGAGAGGAGGGGGAGAGAGGGAGGGTGGGAGGGAGGGGGAGAGAGAGAGGAGGGGGAGAGAGGGAGGGAGGGAGGGAGGGAGGAGAGAGAGAGAGAGGGAGGGAGGGAGGGAGGGAGGGAGGGAGGGAGGGGGGGGGGGGGAGGGAGGGGGGGGGAGAGGGAGGGGAGAGGGAGAGAGGAGGGGGAGAGAGGGAGGGTGGGAGGGAGGGAGAGAGAGAGAGAGGAGGGGGAGAGAGGGAGGGTGGGAGAGGGGGAGGGTGGGAGAGAGGGAGGGAGAGGGAGGGGAGAGAGAGAGAGGAGGGGAGAGAGAGGGAGAGGGAGGGAGGGGGAGGGAGGGAGGGGAGAGAGAGAGGGAGGGGGCGAGAGGGAGAGAGGGAGGGAGGGAGAGTGGCGTGGGGGAGCGAGGGAGAGAGGGGGAGGGGGAGAGGGGGAGGGAGGGAGGGGTGAGGGAGGGGAGAGAGAGAGGAGGGGGAGAGAGGGAGGGTGGGAGGGAGGGGAGAGAGAGAGAGGAGGGGGAGAGAGGGAGGGTGGGAGAGAGAGAGAGGGAGGGAGGGAGGGAGGGAGGGAGGGAGAGGGAGGGAGGGAGGGGGAGGGAGGGAGAGGGAGGGAGGGGGAGAGAGAGGGTTGGGAGGAGAGGGAGAGAGAGAGAGAGGGAGGGAGGGAGAGAGAGTGGCGTGGGGGGGAGCGAGGGAGAGAGAGAAGGGGGAGAGAGGGGAGGGAGGGAGGGAGGGAGGGAGGGAGGGAGGGAGGGAGGGAGGGAGGGAGGGAGGGAGGGAGGGAGGGAGAGAGAGTCATGTTATACATATCATAGTGTATCCTCATACATTGTGTATCATAGTGTATCCTCATACATTGTGTATCATAGTGTATCCTCATACATAGAGTATCATAGTGTATCATAGAGTATCCTCATACATAGTGTATCATAGTGTATTATAGTGTATCATAGTGTATCCTCATACATAGAGTATCATAATGTATCATAGTGTATCCTCATACATAGTGTATCATAGTGTATCATAGAGTATCCTCATACATAATGTATCATAGTGTATCATAGTGTATCCTCATACATAGTGTATCATAGTGTATCCTCATACATAGTGTATCATAGTGTATCCTCATACATAGTGTATCATAGTGTATCATAGTGTATCATAGTGTATCCTCATACATAGTGTATCATAGTGTATCCTCATACATAGTGTATCATAGAGTATCCTCATACATAGTGTATCATAGTGTATCATAGATTATCATCATACATAGTGTATCATAGTGTATCCTCATACATAGTGTATCATAGTGTATCCTCATGCATAGTGTATCATAGTGTATCATAGAGTATCCTCATACATAGTGTATCATAGTGTATCCTCATACATAGTGTATCATAGTGTATCCTCATACATAGTGTATCATAGTGTATCATAGTGTATCCTCATACATAGTGTATCATAGTGTATCCTCATACATAGTGTATCATAGTGTATCATAGTGTATCCTCATACATAGAGTATCATAGTGTATCATAGTGTATCCTCATACATAGTGTATCATAGTGTATCCTCATACATATTGTATCATAGAGTATCCTCATACATAGTGTATCATAGAGTATCCTCATACATAGTGTATCATAGTGTATCATAGTGTATCCTCATACATAGAGTATCATAGTGTATCATAGAGTATCCTCATACATAGTGTATCATAGTGTATTATAGTGTATCCTCATACATAGAGTATCATAGTGTATCATAGAGTATCATCATACATAGTGTATCATAGAGTATCCTCATACATAATGTATCATAGTGTATCATAGTGTATCCTCATACATAGTGTATCATAGTGTATCCTCATACATAGTGTATCATAGTGTATCCTCATACATAGTGTATCATAGTGTATCCTCATACATAGTGTATCATAGTGTATCATAGTGTATCATAGTGTATCCTCATACATAGTGTATCATAGTGTATCATAGTGTATCCTCATACATAGTGTATCATAGAGTATCCTCATACATAGTGTATCATAGTGTATCATAGATTATCCTCATACATAGTGTATCATAGTGTATCCTCATACATATTGTATCATAGAGTATCCTCATACATAGTGTATCATAGTGTATCCTCATACATAGTGTATCATAGTGTATCCTCATACATAGTGTATCATAGTGTATCCTCATGCATAGTGTATCATAGTGTATCATAGAGTATCCTCATACATAGTGTATCATAGTGTATCCTCATACATAGTGTATCATAGTGTATCCTCATACATAGTGTATCATAGTGTATCATAGTGTATCCTCATACATAGTGTATCATAGTGTATCCTCATACATAGTGTATCATAGTGTATCATAGTGTATCCTCATACATAGAGTATCATAGTGTATCATAGTGTATCCTCATACATAGTGTATCATAGTGTATCCTCATACATATTGTATCATAGAGTATCCTCATACATAGTGTATCATAGAGTATCCTCATACATAGTGTATCATAGTGTATCATAGTGTATCCTCATACATAGTGTATCATAGTGTATTATAGTGTATCCTCATACATAGAGTATCATAGTGTATCATAGAGTATCATCATACATAGTGTATCATAGAGTATCCTCATACATAATGTATCATAGTGTATCATAGTGTATCCTCATACATAGTGTATCATAGTGTATCCTCATACATAGTGTATCCTCATACATAGTGTATCATAGTGTATCCTCATACATAGTGTATCATAGTGTATCATAGTGTATCATAGTGTATCCTCATACATAGTGTATCATAGAGTATCATAGTGTATCATAGTGTATCCTCATACATAGTGTATCATAGAGTATCCTCCTACATAGTGTATCATAGTGTATCATAGAGTATCCTCATACATAGTGTAGCATAGTGTATCCTCATACATAGTGTATCATAGTGTATCCTCATACATAGTGTATCATAGTGTATCATAGTGTATCCTCATACATAGTGTATCATAGTGTATCCTCATACATAGTGTATCATAGTGTATCATAGTGTATCCTCATACATAGAGTATCATAGTGTATCATAGTGTATCCTCATACATAGTGTATCATAGTGTATCCTCATACATATTGTATCATAGAGTATCCTCATACATAGTGTATCATAGAGTATCCTCATACATAGTGTATCATAGTGTATCATAGTGTATCCTCATACATAGAGTATCATAGTGTATCATAGAGTATCCTCATACATAGTGTATCATAGTGTATTATAGTGTATCCTCATACATAGAGTATCATAGTGTATCATAGAGTATCATCATACATAGTGTATCATAGAGTATCCTCATACATAATGTATCATAGTGTATCATAGTGTATCCTCATACATAGTGTATCATAGTGTATCCTCATACATAGTGTATCATAGTGTATCCTCATACATAGTGTATCATAGTGTATCCTCATACATAGTGTATCATAGTGTATCATAGTGTATCATAGTGTATCCTCATACATAGTGTATCATAGTGTATCATAGTGTATCCTCATACATAGTGTATCATAGAGTATCCTCATACATAGTGTATCATAGTGTATCATAGATTATCCTCATACATAGTGTATCATAGTGTATCCTCATACATATTGTATCATAGAGTATCCTCATACATAGTGTATCATAGTGTATCCTCATACATAGTGTATCATAGTGTATCCTCATACATAGTGTATCATAGTGTATCCTCATGCATAGTGTATCATAGTGTATCATAGAGTATCCTCATACATAGTGTATCATAGTGTATCCTCATACATAGTGTATCATAGTGTATCCTCATACATAGTGTATCATAGTGTATCATAGTGTATCCTCATACATAGTGTATCATAGTGTATCCTCATACATAGTGTATCATAGTGTATCATAGTGTATCCTCATACATAGAGTATCATAGTGTATCATAGTGTATCCTCATACATAGTGTATCATAGTGTATCCTCATACATATTGTATCATAGAGTATCCTCATACATAGTGTATCATAGAGTATCCTCATACATAGTGTATCATAGTGTATCATAGTGTATCCTCATACATAGTGTATCATAGTGTATTATAGTGTATCCTCATACATAGAGTATCATAGTGTATCATAGAGTATCATCATACATAGTGTATCATAGAGTATCCTCATACATAATGTATCATAGTGTATCATAGTGTATCCTCATACATAGTGTATCATAGTGTATCCTCATACATAGTGTATCCTCATACATAGTGTATCATAGTGTATCCTCATACATAGTGTATCATAGTGTATCATAGTGTATCATAGTGTATCCTCATACATAGTGTATCATAGAGTATCATAGTGTATCATAGTGTATCCTCATACATAGTGTATCATAGAGTATCCTCCTACATAGTGTATCATAGTGTATCATAGAGTATCCTCATACATAGTGTATCATAGTGTATCCTCATACATAGTGTATCATAGTGTATACTCATACATAGTGTATCATAGTGTATCCTCATACATAGTGTATCATAGTGTATCCCCATACATAGTGTATCCTCATACATAGTGTATCATAGTGTATCCTCATACATAGTGTATCATAGAGTATCCTCATACATAGAGTATCATAGTGTATCATAGAGTATCCTCATACATAGTGTATCATAGTGTATCATAGTGTATCCTCATACATAGAGTATCATAGTGTATCATAGAGTATCATCATACATAGTGTATCATATAGTATCCTCATACATAATGTATCATAGTGTATCATAGTGTATCCTCATACATAGTGTATCATAGTGTATCCTCATACATAGTGTATCATAGTGTATCCTCATACATAGTGTATCATAGTGTATCATAGTGTATCATAGTGTATCCTCATACATAGTGTATCATAGTGTATCATAGTGTATCCTCATACATAGTGTATCATAGAGTATCATAGTGTATCATCATACATAGTGTATCATAGAGTATCCTCATACATAGTGTATCATAGTGTATCATAGAGTATCCTCATACATAGTGTATCATAGAGTATCCTCATACATAGTGTATCATAGTGTATCCTCATACATAGTGTATCATAGTGTATACTCATACATAGTGTATCATAGTGTATCCTCATACATAGTGTATCATAGTGTATCCCCATACATAGTGTATCATAGTGTATCATAGTGTATCCTCATACATAGTGTATCATAGTGTATCCTCATACATAGTGTATCATAGAGTATCCTCATACATAGTGTATCATAGTGTATCATAGTGTATCCTCATACATAGTGTATCATAGTGTATCATAGTGTATCCTCATACATAGTGTATCATAGAGTATCCTCATACATAGTGTATCATAGTGTATCCTCACAAATAGTGTATCATAGTGTATCATTGTGTATCCACATACATAGTGTATCATAGTGTATCCTCATACATAGTGTATCATAGAGTATCCTCATACATAGTGTATCATAGTGTATCATAGTGTATCCTCATACATAGTGTATCATAGTGTATCATAGTGTATCCTCATACATAGTGTATCATAGTGTATCATGTGTATCCTCATACATAGTGTATCATAGTGTATCATTGTGTATCCTCATACATAGTGTATCATAGTGTATCCTCATACATAGTGTATCATAGTGTATCCTCATACATAGTGTATCATAGTGTATCCCCATACATAGTGTATCATAGTGTATCCCCATACATAGTGTATCATAGTGTATCCTCATACATAGTGTATCATAGTGTATCCTCATACATAGTGTATCATAGTGTATCCTCATACATAGTGTATCATAGTGTATCCTCATACATAGTGTATCATAGTGTATCCTCATACATAGTGTATCATAGAGTATCCTCATACATAGTGTATCATAGTGTATCCTCATACATAGTGTATCATAGTGTATCCCCATACATAGTGTATCATAGTGTATCCTCATACATAGTGTATCATAGTGTATCCTCATACATAGTGTATCGTCATACATAGTGTATCATAGTGTATCCTCATACATAGTGTATCATAGTGTATCCTCATACATAGTGTATCATAGTGTATCCTCATACATAGTGTATCATAGTGTATCATAGTGTATCCTCATACATAGAGTATCATAGTGTATCATAGTGTATCCTCATACATAGTGTATCATAGTGTATCCTCATACATATTGTATCATAGAGTATCCTCATACATAGTGTATCATAGAGTATCCTCATACATAGTGTATCATAGTGTATCATAGTGTATCCTCATACATAGAGTATCATAGTGTATCATAGAGTATCCTCATACATAGCGTATCATAGTGTATTATAGTGTATCCTCATACATAGAGTATCATAGTGTATCATAGAGTATCATCATACATAGTGTATCATAGAGTATCCTCATACATAATGTATCATAGTGTATCATAGTGTATCCTCATACATAGTGTATCATAGTGTATCCTCATACATAGTGTATCATAGTGTATCCTCATACATAGTGTATCATAGTGTATCCTCATACATAGTGTATCATAGTGTATCATAGTGTATCATAGTGTATCCTCATACATAGTGTATCATAGTGTATCATAGTGTATCCTCATACATAGTGTATCATAGAGTATCCTCATACATAGTGTATCATAGTGTATCATAGATTATCCTCATACATAGTGTATCATAGTGTATCCTCATACATATTGTATCATAGAGTATCCTCATACATAGTGTATCATAGTGTATCCTCATACATAGTGTATCATAGTGTATCCTCATACATAGTGTATCATAGTGTATCCTCATGCATAGTGTATCATAGTGTATCATAGAGTATCCTCATACATAGTGTATCATAGTGTATCCTCATACATAGTGTATCATAGTGTATCCTCATACATAGTGTATCATAGTGTATCATAGTGTATCCTCATACATAGTGTATCATAGTGTATCCTCATACATAGTGTATCATAGTGTATCATAGTGTATCCTCATACATAGAGTATCATAGTGTATCATAGTGTATCCTCATACATAGTGTATCATAGTGTATCCTCATACATATTGTATCATAGAGTATCCTCATACATAGTGTATCATAGAGTATCCTCATACATAGTGTATCATAGTGTATCATAGTGTATCCTCATACATAGTGTATCATAGTGTATTATAGTGTATCCTCATACATAGAGTATCATAGTGTATCATAGAGTATCATCATACATAGTGTATCATAGAGTATCCTCATACATAATGTATCATAGTGTATCATAGTGTATCCTCATACATAGTGTATCATAGAGTATCCTCATACATAGTGTATCATAGTGTATCATAGTGTATCCTCATACATAGTGTATCATAGTGTATCATAGTGTATCCTCATACATAGTGTATCATAGTGTATCATAGTGTATCCTCATACATAGTGTATCATAGTGTATCATAGTGTATCCTCATACATAGTGTATCATAGTGTATCCTCATACATAGTGTATCATAGTGTATCCTCATACATAGTGTATCATAGTGTATCCCCATACATAGTGTATCATAGTGTATCCTCATACATAGTGTATCATAGTGTATCCTCATACATAGTGTATCATAGTGTATCCTCATACATAGTGTATCATAGAGTATCCTCATACATAGTGTATCATAGTGTATCCTCATACATAGTGTATCATAGTGTATCCCCATACATAGTGTATCATAGTGTATCCTCATACATAGTGTATCATAGTGTATCCTCATACATAGTGTATCGTCATACATAGTGTATCATAGTGTATCCTCATACATAGTGTATCATAGTGTATCATAGTGTATCCTCATACATAGTGTATCATAGTGTATCCTCATACATAGTGTATCATAGTGTATCATAGTGTATCCTCATACATAGAGTATCATAGTGTATCCTCATACATAGTGTATCATAGTGTATCCTCATACATATTGTATCATAGAGTATCCTCATACATAGTGTATCATAGAGTATCCTCATACATAGTGTATCATAGTGTATCATAGTGTATCCTCATACATAGAGTATCATAGTGTATCATAGAGTATCCTCATACATAGTGTATCATAGTGTATTATAGTGTATCCTCATACATAGAGTATCATAGTGTATCATAGAGTATCATCATACATAGTGTATCATAGAGTATCCTCATACATAATGTATCATAGTGTATCATAGTGTATCCTCATACATAGTGTATCATAGTGTATCCTCATACATAGTGTATCATAGTGTATCCTCATACATAGTGTATCATAGTGTATCCTCATACATAGTGTATCATAGTGTATCATAGTGTATCATAGTGTATCTCTCATAGTGTACATAGTGTATCATAGTGTATCCTCATACATAGTGTATCATAGAGTATCCTCATACATAGTGTATCATAGTGTATCATAGATTATCCTCATACATAGTGTATCATAGTGTATCCTCATACATATTGTATCATAGAGTATCCTCATACATAGTGTATCATAGTGTATCCTCATACATAGTGTATCATAGTGTATCCTCATACATAGTGTATCATAGTGTATCCTCATGCATAGTGTATCATAGTGTATCATAGAGTATCCTCATACATAGTGTATCATAGTGTATCCTCATACATAGTGTATCATAGTGTATCCTCATACATAGTGTATCATAGTGTATCATAGTGTATCCTCATACATAGTGTATCATAGTGTATCCTCATACATAGTGTATCATAGTGTATCATAGTGTATCCTCATACATAGAGTATCATAGTGTATCATAGTGTATCCTCATACATAGTGTATCATAGTGTATCCTCATACATATTGTATCATAGAGTATCCTCATACATAGTGTATCATAGAGTATCCTCATACATAGTGTATCATAGTGTATCATAGTGTATCCTCATACATAGTGTATCATAGTGTATTATAGTGTATCCTCATACATAGAGTATCATAGTGTATCATAGAGTATCATCATACATAGTGTATCATAGAGTATCCTCATACATAATGTATCATAGTGTATCATAGTGTATCCTCATACATAGTGTATCATAGTGTATCCTCATACATAGTGTATCCTCATACATAGTGTATCATAGTGTATCCTCATACATAGTGTATCATAGTGTATCATAGTGTATCCTCATACATAGTGTATCATAGAGTATCATAGTGTATCATAGTGTATCCTCATACATAGTGTATCATAGAGTATCCTCATACATAGTGTATCATAGTGTATCATAGAGTATCCTCATACATAGTGTATCATAGTGTATCCTCATACATAGTGTATCATAGTGTATATCCTCATACATAGTGTATCATAGTGTATCCTCATACATAGTGTATCATAGTGTATCCCATACATATATCATAGTGTATCCTCATACATAGTGTATCATAGTGTATCCTCATACATAGTGTATCATAGTGTATCCTCATACATAGTGTATCATAGTGTATCATAGAGTATCCTCATACATAGTGTATCATAGTGTATCATAGTGTATCCTCATACATAGTGTATCATAGTGTCATACATAGTATCATAGAGTATCCTCATACATAGTGTATCATAGAGTATCCTCATACATAGTGTATCATAGTGTATCATAGTGTATCCTCATACATAGAGTATCATAGTGTATCATAGAGTATCCTCATACATAGTGTATCATAGTGTATTATAGTGTATCCTCATACATAGAGTATCATAGTGTATCATAGAGTATCATCATACATAGTGTATCATAGAGTATCCTCATACATAATGTATCATAGTGTATCATAGTGTATCCTCATACATAGTGTATCATAGTGTATCCTCATACATAGTGTATCATAGTGTATCCTCATACATAGTGTATCATAGTGTATCCTCATACATAGTGTATCATAGTGTATCATAGTGTATCATAGTGTATCCTCATACATAGTGTATCATAGTGTATCATAGTGTATCCTCATACATAGTGTATCATAGAGTATCCTCATACATAGTGTATCATAGTGTATCATAGATTATCCTCATACATAGTGTATCATAGTGTATCCTCATACATATTGTATCATAGAGTATCCTCATACATAGTGTATCATAGTGTATCCTCATACATAGTGTATCATAGTGTATCCTCATACATAGTGTATCATAGTGTATCCTCATGCATAGTGTATCATAGTGTATCATAGAGTATCCTCATACATAGTGTATCATAGTGTATCCTCATACATAGTGTATCATAGTGTATCCTCATACATAGTGTATCATAGTGTATCATAGTGTATCCTCATACATAGTGTATCATAGTGTATCCTCATACATAGTGTATCATAGTGTATCATAGTGTATCCTCATACATAGAGTATCATAGTGTATCATAGTGTATCCTCATACATAGTGTATCATAGTGTATCCTCATACATATTGTATCATAGAGTATCCTCATACATAGTGTATCATAGAGTATCCTCATACATAGTGTATCATAGTGTATCATAGTGTATCCTCATACATAGTGTATCATAGTGTATTATAGTGTATCCTCATACATAGAGTATCATAGTGTATCATAGAGTATCATCATACATAGTGTATCATAGAGTATCCTCATACATAATGTATCATAGTGTATCATAGTGTATCCTCATACATAGTGTATCATAGTGTATCCTCATACATAGTGTATCCTCATACATAGTGTATCATAGTGTATCCTCATACATAGTGTATCATAGTGTATCATAGTGTATCATAGTGTATCCTCATACATAGTGTATCATAGAGTATCATAGTGTATCATAGTGTATCCTCATACATAGTGTATCATAGAGTATCCTCCTACATAGTGTATCATAGTGTATCATAGAGTATCCTCATACATAGTGTATCATAGTGTATCCTCATACATAGTGTATCATAGTGTATACTCATACATAGTGTATCATAGTGTATCCTCATACATAGTGTATCATAGTGTATCCCCATACATAGTGTATCCTCATACATAGTGTATCATAGTGTATCCTCATACATAGTGTATCATAGAGTATCCTCATACATAGAGTATCATAGTGTATCATAGAGTATCCTCATACATAGTGTATCATAGTGTATCATAGTGTATCCTCATACATAGAGTATCATAGTGTATCATAGAGTATCATCATACATAGTGTATCATATAGTATCCTCATACATAATGTATCATAGTGTATCATAGTGTATCCTCATACATAGTGTATCATAGTGTATCCTCATACATAGTGTATCATAGTGTATCATAGTGTATCATAGTGTATCCTCATACATAGTGTATCATAGTGTATCATAGTGTATCCTCATACATAGTGTATCATAGAGTATCATAGTGTATCATCATACATAGTGTATCATAGAGTATCCTCATACATAGTGTATCATAGTGTATCATAGAGTATCCTCATACATAGTGTATCATAGAGTATCCTCATACATAGTGTATCATAGTGTATCCTCATACATAGTGTATCATAGTGTATACTCATACATAGTGTATCATAGTGTATCCTCATACATAGTGTATCATAGTGTATCCCCATACATAGTGTATCATAGTGTATCATAGTGTATCCTCATACATAGTGTATCATAGTGTATCCTCATACATAGTGTATCATAGAGTATCCTCATACATAGTGTATCATAGTGTATCA
This sequence comes from Oncorhynchus gorbuscha, assembly GCF_021184085.1. Lineage (NCBI taxonomy): Eukaryota > Metazoa > Chordata > Actinopteri > Salmoniformes > Salmonidae > Oncorhynchus > Oncorhynchus gorbuscha. Next base: position 51,636 of record NW_025747101.1, read on the forward strand.
TAGTGTATCCTCATACATAGTGTATCATAGTGTATCATAGTGTATCCTCATACATAGTGTATCATAGAGTATCCTCATACATAGTGTATCATAGTGTATCCTCACAAATAGTGTATCATAGTGTATCATTGTGTATCCACATACATAGTGTATCATAGTGTATCCTCATACATAGTGTATCATAGAGTATCCTCATACATAGTGTATCATAGTGTATCATAGTGTATCCTCATACATAGTGTATCATAGTGTATCATAGTGTATCCTCATACATAGTGTATCATAGTGTATCATGTGTATCCTCATACATAGTGTATCATAGTGTATCATTGTGTATCCTCATACATAGTGTATCATAGTGTATCCTCATACATAGTGTATCATAGTGTATCCTCATACATAGTGTATCATAGTGTATCCCCATACATAGTGTATCATAGTGTATCCTCATACATAGTGTATCATAGTGTATCCTCATACATAGTGTATCATAGTGTATCCTCATACATAGTGTATCATAGTGTATCCTCATACATAGTGTATCATAGTGTATCCTCATACATAGTGTATCATAGTGTATCCTCATACATAGTGTATCATAGAGTATCCTCATACATAGTGTATCATAGTGTATCCTCATACATAGTGTATCATAGTGTATACTCATACATAGTGTATCATAGTGTATCCTCATACATAGTGTATCATAGTGTATCCCCATACATAGTGTATCCTCATACATAGTGTATCATAGTGTATCCTCATACATAGTGTATCATAGTGTATCCTCATACATAGTGTATCATAGTGTATCCTCATACATAGTGTATCATAGTGTATCATAGTGTATCCTCATACATAGTGTATCATAGTGTATCATAGTGTATCCTCATACATAGTGTATCATAGTGTATCCTCATACATATTGTATCATAGAGTATCCTCATACATAGTGTATCATAGAGTATCCTCATACATAGTGTATCATAGTGTATCATAGTGTATCCTCATACATAGAGTATCATAGTGTATCATAGAGTATCCTCATACATAGTGTATCATAGTGTATTATAGTGTATCCTCATACATAGAGTATCATAGTGTATCATAGAGTATCATCATACATAGTGTATCATAGAGTATCCTCATACATAATGTATCATAGTGTATCATAGTGTATCCTCATACATAGTGTATCATAGTGTATCCTCATACATAGTGTATCATAGTGTATCCTCATACATAGTGTATCATAGTGTATCCTCATACATAGTGTATCATAGTGTATCATAGTGTATCATAGTGTATCCTCATACATAGTGTATCATAGTGTATCATAGTGTATCCTCATACATAGTGTATCATAGAGTATCCTCATACATAGTGTATCATAGTGTATCATAGATTATCCTCATACATAGTGTATCATAGTGTATCCTCATACATATTGTATCATAGAGTATCCTCATACATAGTGTATCATAGTGTATCCTCATACATAGTGTATCATAGTGTATCCTCATACATAGTGTATCATAGTGTATCCTCATGCATAGTGTATCATAGTGTATCATAGAGTATCCTCATACATAGTGTATCATAGTGTATCCTCATACATAGTGTATCATAGTGTATCCTCATACATAGTGTATCATAGTGTATCATAGTGTATCCTCATACATAGTGTATCATAGTGTATCCTCATACATAGTGTATCATAGTGTATCATAGTGTATCCTCATACATAGAGTATCATAGTGTATCATAGTGTATCCTCATACATAGTGTATCATAGTGTATCCTCATACATATTGTATCATAGAGTATCCTCATACATAGTGTATCATAGAGTATCCTCATACATAGTGTATCATAGTGTATCATAGTGTATCCTCATACATAGTGTATCATAGTGTATTATAGTGTATCCTCATACATAGAGTATCATAGTGTATCATAGAGTATCATCATACATAGTGTATCATAGAGTATCCTCATACATAATGTATCATAGTGTATCATAGTGTATCCTCATACATAGTGTATCATAGTGTATCATAGAGTATCCTCATACATAGTGTATCATAGTGTATCATAGTGTATCCTCATACATAGTGTATCATAGTGTATCATGTGTATCCTCATACATAGTGTATCATAGTGTATCATAGTGTATCCTCATACATAGTGTATCATAGTGTATCCTCATACATAGTGTATCATAGTGTATCCTCATACATAGTGTATCATAGTGTATCCCCATACATAGTGTATCATAGTGTATCCTCATACATAGTGTATCATAGTGTATCCTCATACATAGTGTATCATAGTGTATCCTCATACATAGTGTATCATAGAGTATCCTCATACATAGTGTATCATAGTGTATCCTCATACATAGTGTATCATAGTGTATCCCCATACATAGTGTATCATAGTGTATCCTCATACATAGTGTATCATAGTGTATCCTCATACATAGTGTATCGTCATACATAGTGTATCATAGTGTATCCTCATACATAGTGTATCATAGTGTATCATAGTGTATCCTCATACATAGTGTATCATAGTGTATCCTCATACATAGTGTATCATAGTGTATCATAGTGTATCCTCATACATAGAGTATCATAGTGTATCCTCATACATAGTGTATCATAGTGTATCCTCATACATATTGTATCATAGAGTATCCTCATACATAGTGTATCATAGAGTATCCTCATACATAGTGTATCATAGTGTATCATAGTGTATCCTCATACATAGAGTATCATAGTGTATCATAGAGTATCCTCATACATAGTGTATCATAGTGTATTATAGTGTATCCTCATACATAGAGTATCATAGTGTATCATAGAGTATCATCATACATAGTGTATCATAGAGTATCCTCATACATAATGTATCATAGTGTATCATAGTGTATCCTCATACATAGTGTATCATAGTGTATCCTCATACATAGTGTATCATAGTGTATCCTCATACATAGTGTATCATAGTGTATCCTCATACATAGTGTATCATAGTGTATCATAGTGTATCATAGTGTATCCTCATACATAGTGTATCATAGTGTATCATAGTGTATCCTCATACATAGTGTATCATAGAGTATCCTCATACATAGTGTATCATAGTGTATCATAGATTATCCTCATACATAGTGTATCATAGTGTATCCTCATACATATTGTATCATAGAGTATCCTCATACATAGTGTATCATAGTGTATCCTCATACATAGTGTATCATAGTGTATCCTCATACATAGTGTATCATAGTGTATCCTCATGCATAGTGTATCATAGTGTATCATAGAGTATCCTCATACATAGTGTATCATAGTGTATCCTCATACATAGTGTATCATAGTGTATCCTCATACATAGTGTATCATAGTGTATCATAGTGTATCCTCATACATAGTGTATCATAGTGTATCCTCATACATAGTGTATCATAGTGTATCATAGTGTATCATAGTGTATCCTCATACATAGAGTATCATAGTGTATCATAGTGTATCCTCATACATAGTGTATCATAGTGTATCCTCATACATATTGTATCATAGAGTATCCTCATACATAGTGTATCATAGAGTATCCTCATACATAGTGTATCATAGTGTATCATAGTGTATCCTCATACATAGTGTATCATAGTGTATTATAGTGTATCCTCATACATAGAGTATCATAGTGTATCATAGAGTATCATCATACATAGTGTATCATAGAGTATCCTCATACATAATGTATCATAGTGTATCATAGTGTATCCTCATACATAGTGTATCATAGTGTATCCTCATACATAGTGTATCCTCATACATAGTGTATCATAGTGTATCCTCATACATAGTGTATCATAGTGTATCATAGTGTATCCTCATACATAGTGTATCATAGAGTATCATAGTGTATCATAGTGTATCCTCATACATAGTGTATCATAGAGTATCCTCCTACATAGTGTATCATAGTGTATCATAGAGTATCCTCATACATAGTGTATCATAGTGTATCCTCATACATAGTGTATCATAGTGTATACTCATACATAGTGTATCATAGTGTATCCTCATACATAGTGTATCATAGTGTATCCCCATACATAGTGTATCCTCATACATAGTGTATCATAGTGTATCCTCATACATAGTGTATCATAGAGTATCCTCATACATAGAGTATCATAGTGTATCATAGAGTATCCTCATACATAGTGTATCATAGTGTATCATAGTGTATCCTCATACATAGAGTATCATAGTGTATCATAGAGTATCATCATACATAGTGTATCATATAGTATCCTCATACATAATGTATCATAGTGTATCATAGTGTATCCTCATACATAGTGTATCATAGTGTATCCTCATACATAGTGTATCATAGTGTATCATAGTGTATCATAGTGTATCCTCATACATAGTGTATCATAGTGTATCATAGTGTATCCTCATACATAGTGTATCATAGAGTATCATAGTGTATCCTCATACATAGTGTATCATAGAGTATCCTCATACATAGTGTATCATAGTGTATCATAGAGTATCCTCATACATAGTGTATCATAGAGTATCCTCATACATAGTGTATCATAGTGTATCCTCATACATAGTGTATCATAGTGTATACTCATACATAGTGTATCATAGTGTATCCTCATACATAGTGTATCATAGTGTATCCTCATACATAGTGTATCATAGTGTATCCTCATACATAGTGTATCATAGTGTATCCTCATACATAGTGTATCATAGTGTATCCTCATACATAGTGTATCATAGTGTATCATAGTGTATCCTCATACATAGTGTATCATAGTGTATCATAGTGTATCCTCATACATAGTGTATCATAGAGTATCCTCATACATAGTGTATCATAGTGTATCCTCACAAATAGTGTATCATAGTGTATCATTGTGTATCCACATACATAGTGTATCATAGTGTATCCTCATACATAGTGTATCATAGAGTATCCTCATACATAGTGTATCATAGTGTATCATAGTGTATCCTCATACATAGTGTATCATAGTGTATCATGTGTATCCTCATACATAGTGTATCATAGTGTATCATGTGTATCCTCATACATAGTGTATCATAGTGTATCATTGTGTATCCTCATACATAGTGTATCATAGTGTATCCTCATACATAGTGTATCATAGTGTATCCTCATACATCGTGTATCATAGTGTATCCTCATACATAGTGTATCATAGTGTATCCTCATACATAGTGTATCATAGTGTATCCTCATACATAGTGTATCATAGTGTATCCTCATACATAGTGTATCATAGTGTATCCTCATACATAGTGTATCATAGTGTATCCTCATACATAGTGTATCATAGAGTATCCTCATACATAGTGTATCATAGTGTATCCTCATACATAGTGTATCATAGTGTATCCCCATACATAGTGTATCATAGTGTATCCTCATACATAGTGTATCATAGTGTATCTTCATACATAGTGTATCCTCATACATAGTGTATCATAGTGTATCCTCATACATAGTGTATCATAGTGTATCCTCATACATAGTGTATCATAGTGTATCCTCATACATAGTGTATCATAGTGTATCCCGATACATAGTGTATCATAGTGTATCATAGAGTATCCTCATACATAGTGTATCATAGTGTATCATAGAGTATCCTCATACATAGTGTATCATAGTGTATCATAGAGAATCCTCATACATAGTGTAGCATAGTGTATCCTCATACATAGTGTATCATAGTGTATCCCCATACATAGTGTATCATAGTGTATCATAGTGTATCCTCATACATAGTGTATCATAGTGTATCATAGAGTATCCTCATACATATTGCATCATAGTGTATCATAGAGTATCCTCATACATAGTGTATCATAGTGTATCATAGAGAATCCTCATACATAGTGTAGCATAGTGTATCCTCACAAATAGTGTATCATAGTGTATCATTGTGTATCCTCATACATAGTGTATCATAGTGTATCCTCATACATAGTGTATCATAGTGTATCCCCATACATAGTGTATCATAGTGTATCATAGTGTATCCTCATACATAGTGTATCATAGTGTATCCCCATACATAGTGTATCATAGTGTATCATAGTGTATCCCCATACATAGTGTATCATAGAGTATCCTCATACATAGTGTATCATAGTGTATCATATTGTATCCTCATACATAGTGTATCATAGTGTTTCATAGAGTATCATAGAGTATCCTCATACATAGTGTATCAAAGTGTATCCTCATACATAGTGTATCATAGTGTATCCTCATACATAGTGTATCATAGTGTATCATAGAGTATCCTCATACATAGTGTATCATAGTGTATCCTCACAAATAGTGTATCATAGTGTATCATTGTGTATCCTCATACATAGTGTATCATAGTGTATCATAGTGTATCCTCATACATAGTGTATCATAGAGTATCATAGTGTATCATAGTGTATCATAGTGTATTCTCATACATAGTGTATCATTGTGTATCCTCATACATAGTGTATCATAGTGTATCATAGTGTATCATAGTGTATCCTCATACATAGTGTATCATAGTGTATCATAGTGTATCCTCATACATAGTGCATCATAGAGTATCATAGTGTATTCTCATACATAGTGTATCATAGTGTATACTCATACATAGTGTATCATAGTGTATCATAGAGTATCCTCATACATAGTGTATCATAGTGTATCATAGTGTATCCTCATACATAGTGTATCATATTGTATCATAGTGTATCCTCATATATAGTGTATCATAGTGTATCCTCATACATAGTGTATCATAGTGTATCCTCATACATAGTGTATCATAGTGTATCCTCATACATAGTGTATCATAGAGTATCCTCATACATAGTGTATCATAGTGTATCCTCATACATAGTGTATCATAGTGTATCCCCATACATAGTGTATCATAGTATATCATAGTGTATCCTCATACATAGTGTATCATAGTGTATCATAGTGTATCATAGTGTATCCTCATACATAGTGTATCATAGTGTATCCCCATACATAGTGTATCATAGTATATCATAGTGTATCCTCATACATAGTGTATCATAGTGTATCATAGAGTATCATAGTGTATCCTCATACATAGTGTATCATAGTGTATCATAGTGTATCATAGTGTATCCTCATACATAGTGTATCATAGTGTATCCCCATACATAGTGTATCATAGTGTATCATAGTGTATCCTCATACATAGTGTATCATAGTGTATCCTCATACATAGTGTATCATAGAGTATCCTCATACATAGTGTATCATAGTGTATCATAGTGTATCCTCATACATAGTGTATCATAGTGTATCATAGTGTATCCTCATACATAGTGTATCATAGAGTATCCTCATACATAGTGTATCATAGTGTATCATAGTGTATCCTCACAAATAGTGTATCATAGTGTATCATTGTGTATCCTCATACATAGTGTATCATAGTGTATCCTCATACATAGTGTATCATAGTGTATCCTCATACATAGTGTATCATAGTGTATCATAGTGTATCCTCATACATAGTGTATCATAGTGTATCATGTGTATCCTCATACATAGTGTATCATTGTGTATCATCATACATAGTGTATCATAGTGTATCCTCATACATAGTGTATCATAGTGTATCCCCATACATAGTGTATCATAGTGTATCCTCATACATAGTGTATCATAGTGTATCCTCATACATAGTGTATCATAGTGTATCCTCATACATAGTGTATCATAGTGTATCCTCATACATAGTGTATCATAGTGTATCCTCATACATAGTGTATCATAGTGTATCCTCATACATAGTGTATCATAGTGTATCCTCATACATAGTGTATCATAGTGTATCCTCATACATAGTGTATCATAGTGTATCCTCATACATAGTGTATCATAGTGTATCCTCATACATAGTGTATCATAGTGTATCCCCATACATAGTGTATCCTCATACATAGTGTATCATAGTGTATCCTCATACATAGTGTATCATAGAGTATCCTCATACATAGAGTATCATAGTGTATCATAGAGTATCCTCATACATAGTGTATCATAGTGTATCATAGTGTATCCTCATACATAGAGTATCATAGTGTATCATAGAGTATCATCATACATAGTGTATCATATAGTATCCTCATACATAATGTATCATAGTGTATCATAGTGTATCCTCATACATAGTGTATCATAGTGTATCCTCATACATAGTGTATCATAGTGTATCCTCATACATAGTGTATCATAGTGTATCATAGTGTATCCTCATACATAGTGTATCATAGTGTATCATAGTGTATCCTCATACATAGTGTATCATAGAGTATCATAGTGTATCCTCATACATAGTGTATCATAGAGTATCCTCATACATAGTGTATCATAGTGTATCATAGAGTATCCTCATACATAGTGTATCATAGAGTATCCTCATACATAGTGTATCATAGTGTATCCTCATACATAGTGTATCATAGTGTATACTCATACATAGTGTATCATAGTGTATCCTCATACATAGTGTATCATAGTGTATCCTCATACATAGTGTATCATAGTGTATCATAGTGTATCCTCATACATAGTGTATCATAGTGTATCCTCATACATAGTGTATCATAGAGTATCCTCATACATAGTGTATCATAGTGTATCATAGTGTATCCTCATACATAGTGTATCCTCATACATAGTGTATCATAGAGTATCCTCATACATAGTGTATCATAGTGTATCCTCACAAATAGTGTATCATAGTGTATCATAGTGTATCCTCATACATAGTGTATCATAGAGTATCATAGTGTATCCTCATACATAGTGTATCATAGAGTATCCTCATACATAGTGTATCATAGTGTATCATAGAGTATCCTCATACATAGTGTATCATAGAGTATCCTCATACATAGTGTATCATAGTGTATCCTCATACATAGTGTATCATAGTGTATACTCATACATAGTGTATCATAGTGTATCCTCATACATAGTGTATCATAGTGTATCCCCATACATATATACATAGTGTATCATAGTGTATCCTCATACATAGTGTATCATAGTGTATCCTCATACATAGTGTATCATAGAGTATCATCAGTGTATCATAGTGTATCATAGTGTATCATAGTGTATCCTCATACATAGTGTATCATAGTGTATCATAGTGTATCCTCATACATAGTGTATCATAGTGTATCCTCATACATAGTGTATCATAGTGTATCCTCATACATAGTGTATCATAGTGTATCATAGTGTATCCTCATACATAGTGTATCATAGTGTATCCTCATACATAGTGTATCATAGAGTATCCTCATACATAGTGTATCATAGTGTATCATAGTGTATCCTCATACATAGTGTATCATAGTGTATCATAGTGTATCCTCATACATAGTGTATCATAGTGTATCATAGTGTATCCTCATACATAGTGTATCATAGTGTATCATAGTGTATCCTCATACATAGTGTATCATAGTGTATCCTCATACATAGTGTATCATAGTGTATCCTCATACATAGTGTATCATAGTGTATCCCCATACATAGTGTACATAGTGTATCCTATCATAGTGTATCATAGTGTATCCTCATACATAGTGTATCATAGTGTATCCTCATACATAGTGTATCATAGTGTATCCTCATACATAGTGTATCATAGTGTATCCTCATACAGTGTATCATAGAGTATCCTCATACATAGTGTATCATAGTGTATCCTCATACATAGTGTATCATAGTGTATCCTCATACATAGTGTATCATAGTGTATCCTCATACATAGTGTATCATAGTGTATCCCATACATAGTGTATCATAGTGTATCATACATAGTGTATCATAGTGTATCATAGTGTATCCTCATACATAGTGTATCATAGTGTATCATAGTGTATCCTCATACATAGTGTATCATAGTGTATCATAGTGTATCCTCATACATAGTGTCATCATAGTGTATCATAGTGTATCCTCATACATAGTGTATCATAGTGTATCCTCATACATAGTGTATCATAGTGTATCCTCATACATAGTGTATCATAGAGTATCCTCATACATAGTGTATCATAGTGTATCATAGTGTATCCTCATACATAGTGTATCATAGAGTATCCTCATACATAGTGTATCATAGTGTATCATATAGTGTATCCTCATACATAGTGAGTATCATAGTGTATCATAGTGTATCATCATACATAGTGTATCATAGTGTATCCTCATACATAGTGTATCATAGTGTATCATAGTGTATCCTCATACATAGTGTATCATAGTGTATCCTCATACATAGTGTATCATAGTGTATCCTCATACATAGTGTATCATAGTGTATCCTCATACATAGTGTATCATAGTGTATCATAGTGTATCATAGTGTATCCTCATACATAGTGTATCATAGTGTATCCCCATCATAGTGTATCCTCATACATAGTGTATCATAGTGTATCCTCATACATAGTGTATCATAGTGTATCATAGTGTATCCTCATACATAGTGTATCATAGTGTATCCTCATACATAGTGTATCATAGTGTATCCTCATACATAGTGTATCATAGTGTATCCTCATACATAGTGTATCATAGTGTATCCTCATACATAGTGTATCATAGTGTATCCTCATACATAGTGTATCATAGTGTATCCTCATACATAGTGTATCATAGTGTATCCTCATACATAGTGTATCATAGTGTATCCTCATACATAGTGTATCATAGTGTATCATAGTGTATCCTCATACATAGTGTATCATAGTGTATCCTCATACATAGTGTATCATAGTGTATCATAGTGTATCCTCATACATAGTGTATCATAGTGTATCCTCATACATAGTGTATCATAGTGTATCCTCATACATAGTGTATCATAGTGTATCATACATAGTGTATCATAGAGTATCCTCATACATAGTGTATCATAGTGTATCATAGTGTATCCTCATACATAGTGTATCATAGTGTATCATAGTGTATCCTCATACATAGTGTATCATAGTGTATCATAGAGTATCATCATACATAGTGTATCATAGAGTATCCTCATACATAGTGTATCATAGTGTATCATAGTGTATCCTCATACATAGTGTATCATAGAGTATCCTCATACATAGTGTATCATAGTGTATCATAGTGTATCCTCATACATAGTGTATCATAGTGTATCATAGTGTATCCTCATACATAGTGTATCATAGTGTATCAGTGTATCCTCATACATAGTGTATCATAGTGTATCATAGTGTATCCTCATACATAGTGTATCATAGTGTATCCTCATACATAGTGTATCATAGTGTATCCTCATACATAGTGTATCATAGTGTATCCTCATACATAGTGTATCATAGTGTATCCTCATACATAGTGTATCATAGTGTATCCTCATACATAGTGTATCATAGTGTATCCTCATACATAGTGTATCATAGTGTATCCTCATACATAGTGTATCATAGTGTATCCTCATACATAGTGTATCATAGTGTATCCCCATACATAGTGTATCATAGTGTATCCTCATACATAGTGTATCATAGTGTATCCTCATACATAGTGTATCATAGTGTATCATAGTGTATCCTCATACATAGTGTATCATAGTGTATCCTCATACATAGTGTATCATAGTGTATCCTCATACATAGTGTATCATAGTGTCATACATAGTGTATCATAGTGTATCCTCATACATAGTGTATCATAGTGTATCCTCATGCATAGTGTATCATAGTGTATCATAGTGTATCATAGTGTATCCTCATCATAGTGTATCATAGTGTATCATAGTGTATCATAGTGTATCCTCATACATAGTGTATCATAGTGTATCCTCATACATAGTGTATCATAGTGTATCCTATCATAGTGTATCATATATCATAGTGTATCATAGTGTATCCTCATACATAGTGTATCATAGTGTATCATAGTGTATCCTCATACATAGAGTATCATAGTGTATCATAGTGTATCCTCATACATAGTGTATCATAGTGTATCCTCATACATATTGTATCATAGAGTATCCTCATACATAGTGTATCATAGAGTATCCTCATACATAGTGTATCATAGTGTATCATAGTGTATCCTCATACATAGTGTATCATAGTGTATTATAGTGTATCCTCATACATAGAGTATCATAGTGTATCATAGAGTATCATCATACATAGTGTATCATAGAGTATCCTCATACATAATGTATCATAGTGTATCATAGTGTATCCTCATACATAGTGTATCATAGAGTATCCTCATACATAGTGTATCATAGTGTATCATAGTGTATCCTCATACATAGTGTATCATAGTGTATCATAGTGTATCCTCATACATAGTGTATCATAGTGTATCATGTGTATCCTCATACATAGTGTATCATAGTGTATCATAGTGTATCCTCATACATAGTGTATCATAGTGTATCCTCATACATAGTGTATCATAGTGTATCCTCATACATAGTGTATCATAGTGTATCCCCATACATAGTGTATCATAGTGTATCCTCATACATAGTGTATCATAGTGTATCCTCATACATAGTGTATCATAGTGTATCCTCATACATAGTGTATCATAGAGTATCCTCATACATAGTGTATCATAGTGTATCCTCATACATAGTGTATCATAGTGTATCCCCATACATAGTGTATCATAGTGTATCCTCATACATAGTGTATCATAGTGTATCCTCATACATAGTGTATCGTCATACATAGTGTATCATAGTGTATCCTCATACATAGTGTATCATAGTGTATCATAGTGTATCCTCATACATAGTGTATCATAGTGTATCCTCATACATAGTGTATCATAGTGTATCATAGTGTATCCTCATACATAGAGTATCATAGTGTATCATAGTGTATCCTCATACATAGTGTATCATAGTGTATCCTCATACATATTGTATCATAGAGTATCCTCATACATAGTGTATCATAGAGTATCCTCATACATAGTGTATCATAGTGTATCATAGTGTATCCTCATACATAGAGTATCATAGTGTATCATAGAGTATCCTCATACATAGTGTATCATAGTGTATTATAGTGTATCCTCATACATAGAGTATCATAGTGTATCATAGAGTATCATCATACATAGTGTATCATAGAGTATCCTCATACATAATGTATCATAGTGTATCATAGTGTATCCTCATACATAGTGTATCATAGTGTATCCTCATACATAGTGTATCATAGTGTATCCTCATACATAGTGTATCATAGTGTATCCTCATACATAGTGTATCATAGTGTATCATAGTGTATCATAGTGTATCCTCATACATAGTGTATCATAGTGTATCATAGTGTATCCTCATACATAGTGTATCATAGAGTATCCTCATACATAGTGTATCATAGTGTATCATAGATTATCCTCATACATAGTGTATCATAGTGTATCCTCATACATATTGTATCATAGAGTATCCTCATACATAGTGTATCATAGTGTATCCTCATACATAGTGTATCATAGTGTATCCTCATACATAGTGTATCATAGTGTATCCTCATGCATAGTGTATCATAGTGTATCATAGAGTATCCTCATACATAGTGTATCATAGTGTATCCTCATACATAGTGTATCATAGTGTATCCTCATACATAGTGTATCATAGTGTATCATAGTGTATCCTCATACATAGTGTATCATAGTGTATCCTCATACATAGTGTATCATAGTGTATCATAGTGTATCATAGTGTATCCTCATACATAGAGTATCATAGTGTATCATAGTGTATCCTCATACATAGTGTATCATAGTGTATCCTCATACATAGTGTATCATAGAGTATCCTCATACATAGTGTATCATAGAGTATCCTCATACATAGTGTATCATAGTGTATCATAGTGTATCCTCATACATAGTGTATCATAGTGTATTATAGTGTATCCTCATACATAGAGTATCATAGTGTATCATAGAGTATCATCATACATAGTGTATCATAGAGTATCCTCATACATAATGTATCATAGTGTATCATAGTGTATCCTCATACATAGTGTATCATAGTGTATCCTCATACATAGTGTATCCTCATACATAGTGTATCATAGTGTATCCTCATACATAGTGTATCCTATATCATAGTGTATCATAGTGTATCCTCATACATAGTGTATCATAGAGTATCATAGTGTATCATAGTGTATCCTCATACATAGTGTATCATAGAGTATCCTCCTACATAGTGTATCATAGTGTATCATAGAGTATCCTCATACATAGTGTATCATAGTGTATCCTCATACATAGTGTATCATAGTGTATACTCATACATAGTGTATCATAGTGTATCCTCATACATAGTGTATCATAGTGTATCCCCATACATAGTGTATCCTCATACATAGTGTATCATAGTGTATCCTCATACATAGTGTATCATAGAGTATCCTCATACATAGAGTATCATAGTGTATCATAGAGTATCCTCATACATAGTGTATCATAGTGTATCATAGTGTATCCTCATACATAGAGTATCATAGTGTATCATAGAGTATCATCATACATAGTGTATCATATAGTATCCTCATACATAATGTATCATAGTGTATCATAGTGTATCCTCATACATAGTGTATCATAGTGTATCCTCATACATAGTGTATCATAGTGTATCATAGTGTATCATAGTGTATCCTCATACATAGTGTATCATAGTGTATCATAGTGTATCCTCATACATAGTGTATCATAGAGTATCATAGTGTATCCTCATACATAGTGTATCATAGAGTATCCTCATACATAGTGTATCATAGTGTATCATAGAGTATCCTCATACATAGTGTATCATAGAGTATCCTCATACATAGTGTATCATAGTGTATCCTCATACATAGTGTATCATAGTGTATACTCATACATAGTGTATCATAGTGTATCCTCATACATAGTGTATCATAGTGTATCCCATACAGTGTACATAGTGTATCATAGTGTATCCTCATACATAGTGTATCATAGTGTATCATAGTGTATCATAGTGTATCCTCATACATAGTGTATCATAGTGTATCATAGTGTATCCTCATACATAGTGTATCATAGTGTATCATAGTGTATCCTCATACATAGTGTATCATAGTGTATCCTCATACATAGTGTATCATAGTGTATCCTCACAAATAGTGTATCATAGTGTATCATTGTGTATCCACATATCATAGTGTATCATAGTGTATCCTCATACATAGTGTATCATAGAGTATCCTCATACATAGTGTATCATAGTGTATCATAGTGTATCCTCATACATAGTGTATCATAGTGTATCATAGTGTATCCTCATACATAGTGTATCATAGTGTATCATGTGTATCCTCATACATAGTGTATCATAGTGTATCATTGTGTATCCTCATACATAGTGTATCATAGTGTATCCTCATACATAGTGTATCATAGTGTATCCTCATACATAGTGTAATCATAGTGTATCCCCATACATAGTGTATCATAGTGTATCCTCATACATAGTGTATCATAGTGTATCCTCATACATAGTGTATCATAGTGTATCCTCATACATAGTGTATCATAGTGTATCCTCATACATAGTGTATCATAGTGTATCCTCATACATAGTGTATCATAGTGTATCCTCATACATAGTGTATCATAGTGTATCCCCATACATAGTGTATCATAGTGTATCCTCATACATAGTGTATCATAGTGTATCCTCATACATAGTGTATCATAGTGTATCTCATACATAGTGTATCATAGTGTATCCTCATACATAGTGTATCATAGTGTATCCTCATACATAGTGTATCATAGTGTATCCTCATACATAGTGTATCATAGTGTATCCTCATACATAGTGTATCATAGTGTATCATAGAGTATCCTCATACATAGTGTATCATAGTGTATCCTCATACATAGTGTATCATAGTGTATCCTCATACATAGTGTATCATAGTGTATCCTCATACATAGTGTATCATAGTGTATCCTCATACATAGTGTATCATAGTGTATCATAGTGTATCCTCATACATAGTGTATCATAGTGTATCATAGAGTATCCTCATACATAGTGTATCATAGTGTATCATAGAGTATCCTCATACATAGTGTATCATAGTGTATCATAGAGAATCCTCATACATAGTGTATCATAGTGTATCCTCATAAATAGTGTATCATAGTGTATCATTGTGTATCCTCATACATAGTGTATCATAGTGTATCCTCATACATAGTGTATCATAGTGTATCCCCATACATAGTGTATCATAGTGTATCATAGTGTATCCTCATACATAGTGTATCATAGTGTATCCCCATACATAGTGTATCATAGTGTATCATAGTGTATCCCCATACATAGTGTATCATAGAGTATCCTCATACATAGTGTATCATAGTGTATCATATTGTATCCTCATACATAGTGTATCATAGTGTTTCATAGAGTATCATAGAGTATCCTCATACATAGTGTATCAAAGTGTATCCTCATACATAGTGTATCATAGTGTATCCTCATACATAGTGTATCATAGTGTATCATAGAGTATCCTCATACATAGTGTATCATAGTGTATCCTCACAAATAGTGTATCATAGTGTATCATTGTGTATCCTCATACATAGTGTATCATAGTGTATCATAGTGTATCCTCATACATAGTGTATCATAGAGTATCATAGTGTATCATAGTGTATCATAGTGTATTCTCATACATAGTGTATCATTGTGTATCCTCATACATAGTGTATCATAGTGTATCATAGTGTATCATAGTGTATCCTCATACATAGTGTATCATAGTGTATCATAGTGTATCCTCATACATAGTGCATCATAGAGTATCATAGTGTATCCTCATACATAGTGCATCATAAAGTATCATAGTGTATCATAGTGTATTCTCAGTGTACGCAGTGTATCATATGTATCCTCATACATAGTGTATCATATTGTATCATAGTGTATCCTCATATTAATATCAGTATCCTCATACACCAGTGTATCATAGTGTATCCTCATACACACATAGTGTATCATATTGTATCATAGTGTATCCTCATATATAGTGTATCATAGTGTATCCTCATACATAGTGTATCATAGTGTATCCTCACACATAGTGTATCATAGTGTATCCTCATACATAGTGTATCATACATAGTGTATGTATCATAGTGTCATACATAGTGTATCATAGTGTATCATAGTGTATCCTCATACATAGTGTATCATAGTGTATCATAGTGTATCATAGTGTATCCTCATAGTGTATCATAGTGTATCATAGTGTATCCTCATACATAGTGTATCATAGTGTATCCTCATACATAGTGTATCATAGTGTATCATAGTGTATCCTCATACATAGTGTATCATAGTGTATCCTCATACATAGTGTATCATAGAGTATCCTCATACATAGTGTATCATAGTGCATTTATAGTGTATCCTCATACATAGTGTATCATAGTGTATCATAGTGTATCCTCATACATAGTGTATCATAGAGGTCCTCGCTACATAGTGTATCATAGGTATCATAGTGTATCCTTCACAAATAGTGTATCATAGTGTATCATTGTGTATCCTCATACATAGTGTATCATAGTGTATCCTCATACATAGTGTATCATAGTGTATCATGTGTATCCTCATACATAGTGTATCATTGTGTATCATCATACATAGTGTATCATAGTGTATCCTCATACATAGTGTATCATAGTGTATCCCCATACATAGTGTATCATAGTGTATCCTCATACATAGTGTATCATAGTATATCCTCATACATAGTGTATCATAGTGTATCCTCATACATAGTGTATCATAGTGTATCCTCATACATAGTGTATCATAGTGTATCCTCATACATAGTGTATCATAGAGTATCCTCATACATAGTGTATCATAGTGTATCCTCATACATAGTGTATCATAGTGTATCCCCATACATAGTGTATCATAGTGTATCCTCATACATAGTGTATCATAGTGTATCCTCATACATAGTGTATCATAGTGTATCCTCATACATAGTGTATCATAGTGTATCCCCATACATAGTCTATCATAGTGTATCATAGTGTATCCTCATATATAGTGTATCATAGTGTATCATAGAGTATCCTCATACATAGTATATCATAGTGTATCATAGAGTATCCTCATACATAGTGTATCATAGTGTATCATAGAGAATCCTCATACATAGTGTAGCATAGTGTATCCTCACAAATAGTGTATCATTGTGTATCCTCATACATAGTGTATCATAGTGTATCCTCATACATAGTGTATCATAGTGTATCCCCATACATAGTGTATC
>NW_025747102.1:0-70113 GCF_021184085.1 Oncorhynchus gorbuscha
GGTTAGCAGATGTTAATGCGAGTGTAGCGAAATGCTTGTGCTTCTAGTTCCGACAATGCAGTGATAACCAACAAGTAATCTAACTAACAATTCCAAAACTACTGTCTTATACACAGTGTAAGGGGATAAGGAACATGTACATAAGGATATATGAATGAGTGATGGTACAGAGCAGCATACAGTAGATGGTATTATGTATATGAGATGAATAATGTAGGGTAAGTAACATTATATAAGGTAGCATTGTTTAAAGTGGCTAGTGATATATTTACATCATTTCCCATCAATTCCCATTATTAAAATGGCTGGAGTTGGGTCAGTGTCAATGACAGTGTGTTGGCAGCAGCCACTCAATGTTAGTGGTGGCTATTTAACAGTCTGATGGCCTTGAGATAGAAGCTGTTTTTCAGTCTCTCGGTCCCAGCTTTGATGCACCTGTACTGACCTCGCCTTCTGGATGATAGCGGGGTGAACAGGCAGTGGTTCGGGTGGTTGATGTCCTTGATGATCTTTATGGCCTTCCTGTAACAACGGGTGGTGTAGGTGTCCTGGAGGGCAGGTAGTTTGCCCCGGTGATGCGTTGTGCAGTCCTCACTACCCTCTGGAGAGCCTTACGGTTGAGGGCGGAGCAGTTGCCGTACCAGGCGGTGATACAGCCCGCCAGGATGCTCTCGATTGTGCATCTGTAGAAGTTTGTGAGTGCTTTTGGTGACAAGCCGAATTTCTTCAGCCTCCTGAGGTTGAATAGGCGCTGCTGCGCCTTCTTCACGACGCTGTCAGTGTGAGTGGACCAATTCAGTTTGTCTGTGATGTGTATGCCGAGGAACTTAAAACTAGCTACCCTCTCCACTACTGTTCCATCGATGTGGATAGGGGGTGTTCCCTCTGCTGTTTCCTGAAGTCCACAATCATCTCCTTAGTTTTGTTGACGTTGAGTGTGAGGTTATTTTCCTGACACCACACTCCAAGGGCCCTCACCTCCTCCCTGTAGGCCGTCTCGTCGTTGTTGGTAATCAAGCCTACCACTGTTGTGTCGTCCGCAAACTTGATGATTGAGTTGGAGGCGTGCGTGGCCACGCAGTCGTGGGTGAACAGGGAGTACAGGAGAGGGCTCAGAACGCACCCTTGTGGGGCCCCGTGTTGAGGATCAGCGGGGAGGAGATGTTGTTGCCTACCCTCACCACCTGGGGGCGGCCCGTCAGGAAGTCCAGTACCCAGTTGCACAGGGCGGGGTCGAGACCCAGGGTCTCGAGCTTGATGACGAGCTTGGAGGGTACTATGGTGTTGAATGCCGAGCTGTAGTCGATGAACAGCATTCTCACATAGGTATTCCTCTTGTCCAGGTGGGTTAGGGCAGTGTGCAGTGTGGTTGAGATTGCATCGTCTGTGGACCTATTTGGGCGGTAAGCAAATTGGAGTGGGTCTAGGGTGTCAGGTAGGGTGGAGGTGATATGGTCCTTGACTAGTCTCTCAAAGCACTTCATGATGACGGAAGTGAGTGCTACGGGGTGGTAGTCGTTTAACTCAGTTACCTTAGCTTTCTTGGGAACAGGAACAATGGTGGCCCTCTTGAAGCATGTGGGAACAGCAGACTGGTATAGGGATTGATTGAATATGTCCGTAAACACACCGGCCAGCTGGTCTGCGCATGCTCGGAGGGCGCGGCTGGGGATGCCGTCTGGGCCTGCAGCCTTGCGTGGGTTAACACGTTTAAATGTCTTAATCACCTCGGCTGCAGTGAAGGAGAGACTGCATGTTTCCGTTGCAGGCCGTGTCAGTGGCACTGTATTGTCCTCAAAGCGGGCAAAAAGTTATTTAGTCTGCCTGGGAGCAAGACATCCTGGTCCGTGACTGGGCTGGATTTCATCTTGTAGTCCGTGATTGACTGTAGACCCTGCCACATGCCTCTTGTGTCTGAGCCATTGAATTGAGATTCCACTTTGTCTCTGTACTGACGCTTAGCTTGTTTGATAGCCTTACGGAGGGAATAGCTGCACTGTTTGTATTCAGTCATGTTGCCAGACACCTTGCCCTGATTAAAAGCAGTGGTTCGCGCTTTCAGTATCACGCGAATGCTGCCATCAATCCACGGTTTCTGGTTAGGGAATGTTTTTATCGTTGCTATGGGAACGACATCTTCGACGCACGTTCTTATGAACTCGCACACCGAATCAGCGTATTCGTCAATATTCCCATCTGACGCAATACGAAACATGTCCCAGTCCACGTGATGGAAGCAGTCTTGGAGTGTAGAGTCAGCTTGGTCTGACCAGCGTTGGACAGACCTCAGCGTGGGAGCCTCTTGTTTTAGCTTCTGCCTGTAGGCAGGGATCAGCAAAATGGAGTCGTGGTCAGCTTTTCCGAAAGGGGGCGGGGCAGGGCCTTATATGCGTCGCGGAAGTTAGAGTAACAGTGATCCAAGGTTTTACCACCCCTGGTTGCGCAATCGATATGCTGATAAAATTTAGGGAGTCTTGTTTTCAGATTGGCTTTGTTAAAATCCCCAGCTACAATGAATGCAGCCTCCGGATAAATGTTTTCCAGTTTGCAAAGAGTTAAATAAAGTTCGTTCAGAGCCATCGATGTGTCTGCTTGGGGGGGATATATACGGCTGTGATTATAATCGAAGAGAATTCTCTTGGAAGATAATGCGGTCTACATTTGATTGTGAGGAATTCTAAATCAGGTGAACAGAAGGATTTGAGTTCCTGTATGTTTCCTTCATCACACCATGTCCCGTTAGTCATGAGGCATACGCCCCTCCACTCTTCTTACCAGAGAGATGTTTGTTTCTGTCGGCGCGATGCGTGGAGAAACCCGTTGGCTGTACCGCCCTGGATAGCGTTTTCCCAGTAAGCCATGTCTCCGTAAAGCAGAGAACGTTGCAGTCTCTGATATCCCTCTGGAATGCCACCCTTGCTCGGATTTCATCAACCTTGTTGTCGAGAGACTGGACATTGGCAAGAAGAATACTGGGAAGTGGTGCGCGATGTGCCCTTTTTCGGAGTCTGACCAGAACACCGCCGCGTTTCCCTCTTTTTCGGAGTCGTTTCCTTGGGTCGCTGCATGCGATCCATTCCGTTGTCCTGTTTGTAAGGCAGAACACAGGATCCGCGTCGCGGAAAACATATTCTTGGTCGTACTGATGGTGAGTTGACACTGATCTTATATTCAGTAGTTCTTCTCGACTGTATGTAATGAAACCTAAGATGACCTGGGGTACTAATGTAAGAAATAACACGTAAAAAAACAAAAAACTGCATAGTTTCCTAGGAACGCGAAGCGAGGCGGCCATCTCAGTCGGCGCCGGAAGTACAAGAGGAGGGTGATGTGTGGGCCCAATAGATCAACTGGTCACGGACAGCAGACGGAACGTACTGACTGATTTCTGGGCATGGTAGAATATATTCAAGGCATAATGTACAGATAAAGGTATAGTAGAGTGTGAATACAGTGGGGGTAAACCTGTGCATATAGTGATAATGAAAGAGATATTGTCTCTAGAAATAGAATTTAAACCAGGTGATGTCACTGCGTGTTTGGGGGGTGGAACTAAATTGTTAGCAGAGACGTGTTGAGCAGTGCTAGAGGCTCTACAGTGAAATAAAACAATAGTTACAAACCAGAACAGCAATCGACACAGCATGGTGACTTTAGGGAAAGGCATGCGTAGCCTGGTGATCATACAAGTCCAGTGCGTTGCTTCAGGCAGCTAGCGGCACGGGGCTAGCAGGCTAACAGAAAGGCCTTAGAGGGATGACACAATGGAGGGAAGTCTGTTGTGGTCCCCTCGTGAAGTTACATCAACGGACGGATCAGCAGGGCTCCATGTGGTAAACCAGGCCAATTGGCAAAATATGTCTGGTCGCCGAAGAAATATGACCGAAGGGCCTCTTAATTAAGCCAGCAGTCCAATGTGCTTTAGATAGCTAGCAGGCCGCAGATTAGCGGCTGTGCGTCCAGGGGTTGTTAGCTGCTATAATTCCAGGTGGATTTTTAAATGTTTTAAATATCATAATAAAAATGTAAAAAAAAAGGTTCAGAGCTTGCGGTAGGAATCCGGAGATATCAAGAAGAATAAGTCCGACTAGCTCTGGTTTGAGTCGCGCTGTACAGACTGGCGAGAGTTGTCCGGGATAAAGGTAGCTGATGACCGCTAGCAAAGGATAGCTGACTGCTAGCTAGTGGCTTCGGAATGAATTCGATGGGCCTCGTAAGCCAACAGTCCGTTGTGCTCTAGACAGCTAGCATTCAGGGGAAGTTAGCTGCGAAGGTCGGAAGGTGAGAAGGTTCAGAGCTTGCGATAGGAATCCGGGGATATGGAGAGAAAAATAGGTCCGGTATGCTCTGGTTGAATCGTGTTGTACAAACTGGCGAGAGCTTTTCGAGCTAGAGGTTAGCTAATGACCGTTAGCTGGCTAGTTAGCAAGCTAGTTTATGTTGGAGAGATTCCAGTAATTCCAGAGGCAAAGAAAAATAGCAGGTCCACACCACATTGGGTGAGGCGGGTTGCAGGAGAATATTTTGAAGTAAGGGTTTTGAAAAATATAAAAAGATGCAAAGAAAAATATATAAAAATATATATACATGGGACACAACAAGACGAAGGACAAATGCATCTGACTGCTACGCCATCTTGGATTTTAATTTTCCCAGTAGGTGAAAACATAACCCCTACTCAAACAACGTTCTGCCTTACCTCTATCGTAAGAGTAAAACCAAATTTACAACTTTCCCTTCTCTTTCGGCTTCACCCTTATGAAATGTCCAAGACTTAAAAGTAACATGTAAATCACTGAAATCTCTCCACTATTATTTAGAATTCATTAGATTTAGGTAACTGTCTCTTCTATGATTCAGTCATTTAAATATGACTCCATTCTCAATACGTTATTCCAGCAGACCATTTATTGTATTACATCGTAATCGTCTCGCTATTATTTAGAATGAATTAGTCTTTCAATTGAACCTAAACAAGCTATTAAAATGTTCAGTTTATATCTTAAACAAACACTAACAACCAAATCTTTCCAGGAAAAACATCAATAGTTGAATTACAATCAGAAACACGGATTTTAGTCAATTGGTGTATAGGCTGGGATACGAACCCGGGTCTCCTGCATGGTAGGCAATAATTATAGCTCTAAAATCGAGACAATCGTACTACCGAGACAATTCCCCCAAAATAGCCCTAATTTAAAGGTCCAGGCATTTCTCCGGCAATGATTCTTCTTCCTCTCTCTCTCGTTGTCTCTGCCTCTCTTTCTCTCTGCCTCTCTTTCTCTCTGCATGTCCCCTTATCTTCTCTTTTCCTTTCCTCTCTTGACTTTTGCCACTCTATCTCCTACTCAGAATTTAGGAATAATTACTATTGTGACTTTTAATGTTATTAGGTCTCACACGCACATAATTTTTCACCTGCTGATATCCTTCTTGTAACTTTCTCTCACCCTCTCTACACTTGGCTTCTTACCTTCTTTTCCAGGCTTCAGACAGCCAGGTATCTAACCCTCGACCTGCTGTTTCCCTTCACTATCTACACGTTTTATGTATATCTACTTTATCATTCATTCAAATTTTTCTACATCTAGATGTCTCTCAAATTTGTACTTCTTTCTCAATTTTGGGCATTAGATTTGCCTGTTAATTTCGGGACATTCTTTGAGGATTTACTACCCATGTTATTCAATGACCTTTCCTTGTTATTCTGCTTCTTCTCACAATCTCTGTGTATGTGCTTTTAAAACTCTGATCTCTTCTCACAATCTATGTGTATGTGCTATTAAACCTCTGATCTCTTCTCACGATCTATGTGTATGTGCTTTTAAAACTCTGATCTCTTCTCACAATCTATTTGTATGTGCTATTAAACCTCTGATCTCTTCTCACGATCTATGTGTATGTGCTTTTAAAACTCTGATCTCTTCTCACAATCTATGTGTCTCACAATTGATGTGTATGTCACTTTTCCCTATGTGTGTGCTCCCACTATATGCTCACAATCTATGTGTATCTCTTAACCTATGTGTGCTTTTCCTGTCTTGAAAATGTATCTATAGAGGTGTCTTTCAATCGGACATTATGTCTCACATGGCCCTAGTTAGCAGCCTATTTTTCCGTTGTTCCTTGTGACTTTTGACTCGTTAAAAATCTCGTATCTCACCCCGCTATATTAGGCTTCCCTTCTTTTCCTTTCTTCCTTTTTTAATTTTTTAATTTCAGTATTG
Organism: Oncorhynchus gorbuscha; assembly: GCF_021184085.1. NCBI lineage: Eukaryota > Metazoa > Chordata > Actinopteri > Salmoniformes > Salmonidae > Oncorhynchus > Oncorhynchus gorbuscha. The sequence continues at coordinate 6,228 of NW_025747102.1, forward strand.
TCTTTTGAATCGGATCTATGGTTAATTCACCACATGTTAATTAACAATTTAAGTTATCTTGTTCGCATAGAATTTCCCTCCTATCTCACAAACCCTATTTTATATCCTCTCCTCTCCTCAATTTAGAACTTTATTTAGGTATGTCTTTTGAATCGGATCTATGGTCAATTTACCACATGTTAATTAACCATTTAACCTGTAGTGACGCCCAGCCCGTGAACGGGACCGTTATCATCATCTGACACGAATTAGCAAACGCAATGGACATAAATCTTCCTAGGAAATCTTCCAGTTCATGAAAATCACAAGTGAAATATATTGGAACACAGCTTAGCCTTTTGTTAATCACCCTGTCATCTCAGATTTTCAAAATATGCTTTACAGCCAACGCTAGACAAGTATTTGTGTAAGTTTATCATAGCCTAGCATAGCATTATGCCTTGCTAGCAGCAGGCAAACTTGTCACGGAAATCAGAAAAGCAATCAAATTAAATCGTTTATCTTTGATAAACTTCAGATGTTTTCACTCACGAGACTCCCAGGTAGACAGCCAAAGTTCATTTTTTCTATTATTTTTGTAGGCGAAATAGCTCCATTTGTTCTTCGGGTTTGGCTGAGAAATCGCCTGGAAATTGCGTCACCACAACGGGGAAAAATATTCCAAATTAGCTCCATAATATCGACAGAAACATGGCAAACGTTGTTTAGAATCCATCCTGAAGGCGTTTTCCTGATATCTATTCGATAATATATCCGTCGGGACAATTCCTTTTTCTCTAGGACCGATTGGAGTAATGTCTACCTCTGCACTTTACGCGAGAATCTCTCTCAGAGCCACCATGTGAGCACTTACGCAATGTGCCCCCATACGGCTATTCTTCAACAGAAATGCGTAAAACTACGTCACACTGCTGTAGACACCTTGGGGAATACGTAGAAAGCGTAAGCTCGTTGTTGGTACATTCACAGCCATATAGGCAGTCATTGGAACGCAGCGCTTTCAAAACCTGGGGCACTTCCGGATTGGATTTTTCTCAGGCTTTCGCCTGCAACATCAGTTCTGTTATACTCACAGACAATATCTTTACAGTTTTAGAAACGTTAGAGCAGGGGTCCCCAAACTTTTTCCTGTGAGGGCCACATAACTTTTCCCTTCTCTGATGGGGGGCCGGTGTCAGTTTGTAACAGAAAAAGTGTGACGATCGTAGGGGAGCTTTAAAAATTTATTGTTTTCCAGAAAGCCACACATAACCAAATAACCCTTTCCAGGTTCTTTACAGAAAAAAAGTCAGGAAACAAATAATAACACTATTAATGAAATAAATAATAACTAAATAACCCTCTCTGAGTTCTTCACAGAAAAAACAGGAAATAAATAATAACTAAATAACTCTCTCTGGGTTCTTCATAGAAAAAAAAAGCCATGGAACATTAAATTTCTGTCGTGCCATGCACAATCTTAACAGATAAAAGTTCAGCTCAGTTGTCAGAGCAGAATCTCTCTGACACATATGAGCAGTCTCTTAAAGTTCTTGTGTTCCTTCCTTATAATCCTTTTGTAGGTTCCAGTAGGCTTGTAGACACCGCTGTTTGCAGCTCTCTCTCATCAACTTCCCTGTGAAAACCACAAAAGAAGCAGGTTGAGAAACTGAACTAAGTGATACAGCACCTACACAGCACAATACATTTCACTACCAGTATGGTTGTAAAGATGGATTTTATCCCAGTAGATTTTATTATGATTATATTTGTTTATGCTCAGAATGACTCATTCAAGTCAGAAAAGTGAGCTTACCTATGTATGTTCATCAGTGTGAACTGTGGGCCTGCATCTGGCTGGTGAGAAGTTGAATATCAGGTTCCATTCTAGTTACAGCCAGTCTCAAGCACTGATGCAAATGTTCATCTGTCAATCTTGATCTCATCCGGGTTTTCAGCAGTTTCATGCGAGAAAGGTTTTCTCGCAGATATACGTGCTGCCAAAAACTGTGGACATTTTCATTGCGTGTTTTTTGATGTTTGGATATGTGTCGTTTGGGAGGGCGGCATAGAAGTCAATGAGACTGTTGGGCTTGAATGCGTCTTTCAGAACATCACAGTTCTGTAACTCAGCCAACTCAAACTGATATGAAGGCTGGGCTTCGTCAATGTCGGCAACAAAGGGGTTCTGAAAAAGACGGATTTCTTTTGCATGAACATGTAGTTCACTGAATCGCACACCGAACTCCGCCTTCAGCATTTCCAGTGCTTCCACGCACTTTTCAGCTGGGAACGGGACCGCTGGGTTCTCTGTCGACAGGTTTTGGGTAGCAGGAAGATGGACGAAGTTGCGCTTTTTCACTTGTTCCATAAGCAGCGCTAATTTCACCTCAAATGCTTTTATGTGTGAATACATGTCGCAAATGAGTTTCCCCTCGCCTTGTAGCTGCAAGTTAAGGCTGTTAAGTATTTCTGTCACGTCTGTTAAAAATGCGAGGTGCCATTTCCATTCTGGGTCGATCAGCTCTGGGACCGTTTTGTCTTTTAAATGAAGAAATGCGTTAATTTCGGGTAGCAGCTCGTAAAAACGCCTCAAAACTCTGCCCCGGCTCAGCCATCGGACCTCTGTGTAGTACAGCACATCTCCGTGCGTAGACTCCAGTTCAGACAGGAATTCTTGGAACTGCCTGTGTTTAAGTCCCTTTGCTCTGATGAAGTTTATGCACGACACCACAACCTTCATTACAGAATCCCACGTCAACACTTTGCAGCACAGTGCTTGCTGGTGAATTAGGCAGTGGACTCGTAGTGGGGCGGTGAGATCCCTTTTTTCCAACTCCCGGTTCATGCGTCCTATTAGACCGTGACTTTCGCCCACCATGCTAGGAGCCCCGTCAGTCGTGATGCTAGCTAGCTTTGACCAGTCCAGGTCCAACTTCTCCATGGTTTGGCACACTTTGTCAAAAATATCCTCTCCCGTTGTAGTCCCTTTGAGACTTTGGAGGGCTGCCAGCTCCTCGCATAACTCCACGAATAAAAATGAGCAGTTGCGCTGTGTCTTGCACGTCCGTGCTCTCATCCAGTGCTAATGAAAAAAAGTCAAATTCTTTCGTCTTCTGCTGCAGCTGGGCATATACATTACTCCCGATTTCTTCAACGCGTCTGGTGATTGTACTCGCCGACAGACTTACGGCATTAAATGCATCTTTCTTCTCGGGACACACCTCCTCCGCGACAGCATCCATACATTTCTTAACAAACTCTCCGTCAGTGAAAGGCTTACCGCTTCTTGCTATCAGTTTAGCAACCCGAAAGCTGGCCCGAACGGATGCCTGGTTCAGCTGAGCTTGGCGTACAAATGTATTCTGCTGAGATAGTAGTCCACTTTTTAGCTTTGAGAGTTTGTCTGCTCGTATTTGGCCTTGCAAGCTATCGTACTTGTCTTTGTGACGGGATTCATAGTGTCGGTGAAGATTGTATTCTTTGAATACCGCCACCGTCTCTTGACAGATGAGACAAACAGCCTTTTCTTTGCATTGAACAAAAAAATAATTGTTTGTCCACTGCAGGTTAAATACCCTGCATTCTGAATCAATTTTTCTCTTACCTAACCTTTTCGCCATTATTCCGTTCTCTCTTTGACAGGGCCGGGCCTAGGATTTTTTTTCTGGAGGCCAAATAGGAAAAAAATTCAATAGCGTCTCTGGTATTGTTCAGAGGGCCGGGCCAAATGTGCTGACGGGCCGTATCCGGCCCGCGGGCCGTAGTTTGGTGACCACTGCGTTAGAGTGTTTTCTATCCAAAGCTGTCAATTATATGCATATTCTAGCATATTTTCCTGACAAAATATCCCGTTTAAAATGGGAACGCTTTTTTTCCAAAAATGAAAATACTGCCCCCTAACATCAAGAGGTTATTAAGTTATCCTATTTGCACAAAGTCACCATCCTATCTCACAGCACCTATTTTACATGCCTTGTTAATAACCTCTGCCTTTTCTCACAGACCTCAATTATTAAGCAAGTTTTATTTATGGTAGTGCATATGTACCTCAGGCCTTTGCGGACCTGATATCTTACCGTCTCAGTGAATCTGTTTAGAATACCTAAGTTCCTATCCTCTAGAATATCAAGCCCAATATGTCTTAAAATATTCCCCCAAATTCGTGAATAACGATTTACTGACCTTATCTTGTAGGCTGGGGAAAGAAATGTTGGTTGGATTCCGTCACTGTCTCTGTTGACCTTAGAAATATACCAGCCTGTTATGGAACCCAAATGTCAGGGGACAGGTCTTTATTTTAAGGGTCAACAACCCGCCCGTGCATGGTTTTCGGCGTGTTACATTCGGACGACAGGGACAGGTATTGGAATCCGGCTCGAAGGACCAAATTGTTATGAGAATTCGTTATCAATGTTCATAAACTTCAATTAATCTACTCAGTCTGCAACCCAGAGTTCGTAAGATTATGGTTGAATGAAATAGACAAGAGTCCCAGCTTACAATAGTCAAAATGTTTATTCACGGGAGCACTCCGAAGTTCATTATACAAACCCAGTCTTTTATAATACCCACAAACAAGTTCAAATCTTAAACTAAGCCTGATTTAGACAGTCGGTGTTTTTCCACTACACAGATACATTGTTTAATCTGCAACATGTTTCATAATTTTCTGCAAGCCTAACAGTTTCTCCCCTCCACCCGTGAAGACTGAATGTCCTGTAAGGAACACAGTAGTACAGCTCGTCTGTCGATAGCTCCTCTTATCATTTGTTTCCCACTTGCACCCTGCTTACATACTATCAAGGAACAAAATGTCCTTGTTATAATTCTGACTAAAACTACACACATCAGATTATAGTTTTATGATTCTAATACATTTCAGACAATTATATGGTTTCAGAGTGGAATTATTTAATTATTATCTTTAAACAGGCCGTTAACCCACTGTTCCAAGGCCGTCATTGAAAATAAGAATTTGTTCTTAACTGACTTGCCTAGTTAAATAAAGGTAAAATAAACATATATCCTTCCCTATACTGCTCCACCGACTCCCAGACGGTCTCTGGCTCTCTTCTCGGCCGACCACCCCTTGTGCCCCCCCAAAAAATATCTTGGGGTTTCTGTGGCCGCGGACCCTGGCGGCGTCGCTGTCCTCCTATACTCCTTGGTGACTCGCATCACCCATTATTACCTCCAATGTCCAGCTCTCCTTTAACTCCATGGCATGCTGCTTGGTCTTGTAGTGGTGGGATATTCTGTCACGTTCATCGTATACATAATGAGCGGACCAAGGCGCAGCTTGAGTAGAGTTCCACATATTTATTAAAGTGAACCTTCAACAAAGAATAAACTAACGTGCAGTTCGTAGCGCACATAGCACTGAACCAAAACAAAACAATATCCCACAAACCCAGGTGGGAAAAGGACCACAGTAAGTATGATCCCCAATTAGAGGCAATAATCATCAGCTGCCTCCAATTGGGAACCATACTCACACCAACATAGAAATTCAAGACTAGAACACCCCCTAGTCACACTCTGACCTATTGCACCATAGAGAACCCCAAGGGCTCTCTATGGTCAGTACGTGACAATTATGCTGGTGTCAATTTTGTGAGAGTAAAAATGTATTATTTTCCAATAAAATCTCTGAACTATTGTAGTGGAAATTCATCACCATGTCGTGGATATTACCACCAGGGACACTCAAAACCAATCTTAAATGAATCATCCTTTCTGATCAGCGTGCTGGAGAGACTCCAAACAACTCAATGCACCAGGGTACACGTGTCAAACAGTTGTCTTATATATGACTATACACAGACAAGTTATATTTGCATGATTTAGCATAATTAATCAATAATTAACATTTTGTTTCATTCATGTAACCGACCAATACTGGTTCATACCAGGTGACAGACCAATACTGGTTCATAACATGTGACAGACTAACACCTCACAAGGCTTCTTTCTCTCTAAATTGAGACCTTGAAAATGAGATCTTTCAAATCAAATTGTATTGGTCTCATACACATAGTTAGCAGATGTTATTGTGAGTGTAGCAAAATGTCTTCTCAAAGCAAAGGTCTGGGCGTACTGCTAAATAGCAGATACTGATCGTGAGAATTCATTCAGTCAGTCACTTGCATGAGCACAGAAAATGGTTATTAGAAAAGCAAATGAATATAACACAGAAATGAGTTATTAGAAAAGCATAAACATAAAACATTTCCAGCACACCATTAACAGGAAAGTGTAACGGCGTTTGTCTGTTGAAGAAAGAGAGTCGGACCGAAATGCAGCGTGTTGGTTACTCATGACTTTAATGAACTGAATCGCGGTACATGAAATAACTGAAATACTAAATACAAAAACAACAGAACGGAACGTGAAACTTATTACAGCCTATCTGGTGACTACTACACAAAGACAGGAACAAACACCCACGAAATACAAAGCGAAACTCAGGCTGCCTAAATACGGTTCCCAATCAGAGACAACGATAAGCACCTGACTCTAATTGAGATTCGCCTCAGGCAGCCAAGCCTATACAACACCCCTAATTAGCCGCGATCCCAAATACTACAAACCCCAATACGAAAAACAACATATAAACCCAATGTCACACCCTGGCCTACCCAAACATATAACAAAAACACAAAATACAATGACCAAGGCGTGACAGAACCCCCACCCCTAAGGTGCGGACTCCCGGACGCACCTCAAGAGCATAGGGAGGGTCCGGGTGGGCGTCTGTCCATGGTGGCGGTTCTGGCTCGGGACGTGGACCCCACTCCATTAATGTCCTAGTTCCTCCCCTTCGCGTCCTGGGATTATCCACTCTCTCCGCCGACCATGGCCTAATAGTCCTCACCCAGATCCCCACATAACTGAGGAGCAGCTCGTGACAGAGGGGCAGCTCAGGACAGAGGGGCATCTCAGGACAGAGGGGCATCTCAGGACAGAGGGGCAGCTCAGGACAGAGGGGCAGCTCGGGACAGAGGGGCAGCCCGGGACTGAGGGGCAGCTCAGGACAGAGGGGCAGCTCGGGACAGAGGGGCAGCTCGGGACAGAGGGGCAGCTCGGGACAGAAGCAGCCCGGGACTGAGGGGCAGCCCGGGACTGAGGGGCAGCCCGGGACTGAGGGGCAGCCCGGGACTGAGGGGAAGCCCGGGACTGAGGGGAAGCCCGGTACTAAGAGGAAGCCCAGTACTGAGAGGAAGCCCAGTACTGAGAGGAAGCCCAGTACTGAGAGGAAGCCCAGTACTGAGAGGAAGCTCAGGCAGGTAGTAGGCTCCGGTAAATCCTGGATGGCTGGCGGAACTGGAAGATTCAGGTTGACAAGCAGATCTGGAAGAGACTGGTTGTCTGGCAGATCTGGAAGAGACTGGTTGTCTGGCAGATCTGGAAGAGACTGGTTGTCTGGCAGATCTGGAAGAGACTGGTTGTCTGGCAGATCTGGAAGAGACTGGTTGTCTGGCGGCGCTGGGCAGACTGGGAGCACTGGCGGCGCTGGGCAGACTGGGAGCACTGGCGGCGCTGGGCAGACTGGGAGCACTGGTGGCGCTGGGCAGACTGGGAGCACTGGCGGCACTGGGCAGACTGGGAGCACTGGCGGCGCTGGGCAGACGGGAGACTCCGGCAGCGCAGGAGAGGAGAAAACCTCTGGCTGCGCTAAACAGGCGGGAGAGTCCGACAGCGCAGGAGAGGAGAAAAGCGCTGGCTGTGCTGAAGAGGCGAGGCGCACTGGAGGCCTGGTGCGTGGTGCTGGAACTGGTGGTACTGGATCGAGGACACGCACAGGAAGCCTGGTGCGGGGAGCTGCTACCGGAGGACTGGTGTGTGGAGGTGGCTCTGGATAGACCAGACCGTGCAGGCGCACTGGAGCTCTTGAGCACCGAGCCTGCCCAAGCTTACCTGGCTCGATGCCCACTCTAGCCCGGCCAATAGGAAGGGCTGGTATGTGCCGCACCTGGCTATGCACCTGCACTGGAAACACTGTGCGCTCCATAGCATAACACGGTGCTTGCCCGGTCTCTCTAGCCAAACGGTGAGCACAGGGAGTTTGCGTAGGTCTCCTACCTGGCATAACTATTCTCCCTTCTAGCCACCCCCCAATAATTTTTGTTGGGCTGCTTTTCAGGTTTCCTTGCCAACCGTGTTCCCTCGTATCGTCGGCTCCTATCTCCGGCTGCCTCTGCTCTCCTTAGTGCCTCCACCTGTTCCCATGGGAGGCGATCTCTTCCGGCCAATATCTCCTCCCAACTCCTCCCAACCTTTACCATCCAACACGTCTTCCCATGTCCATTCTCCGAATAATTCGTCCTCCTTTTTCTGCTCCAGCTGTCTACAATTCGTCCTCCTTTTTCTGCTCCAGCTGTCTACATCGTTGCCAGTTTACACGCTGCTCAGTCCGTGAGAGGTGGGTGTTTCTGTAACGGCGTTCGTCTGTTGAAGAAAGAGAGTCGGACCGAAATGCAGCGTGTTGGTTACTCATGACTTTAATGAACTGAATCGCGGTACATGAAATAACTGAAATACTAAATACAAAAACAACAGAATGGAACGTGAAACTTAATACAGCCTATCTGGTGACTACTACACAAAGACAGGAACAAAAGCACTACAACCCCTCAGACAGCTGTACATGAGAGGATCATGTTTTGTCATTTGTTGTTCCTGTTTGTTTGCTTTTCGAGCACTGAGATTCTATTTTTTTTATGTAAAGCGATATATAAACTAAATCAAATATTATTTATTACTATTATTGTGTGCACTGCATGGTGAAACCGGACTAGGAGATGACCTAAAGATGGCCCAAGTCTTAGGTCATGTGCTTGTGGTGGTTAATTTCTTTACTATCAAATGAGGAGAAAAACTTATCACACAAGTCAGAGTTATACTTAAACTAAATCTTTATTCACTTATTAATAAGGGAGCAGGTCAATACAACACACACATATAAAGTGAATTGATTTAAGTGCTCTATGATAATGTTGGCTGGTCGACGAATCACCCTCAGATAATTAGTTGAGAGCCCCGAGACAAAAGTACAAAGGTCTTTTATAGCCAAGATACACCCCTTTCAACCTACATAGAAAGGGTCACAAGGTTAAGATTTGTGTGAAAGACACTTATAATTCACAGCAGACAGTATCTGCTGTAAAAACAGTTATCTTTGTGTAGAGACCAGGGTCTGGCCCAGAGCCATCTCTCCCTGGTACCATCTAGATCAGAAACATTAACTCATGCTTTGGAATGCGGTCTCCTTAGGTTTTATCACCCAAAAGACATCGTAAATCTCCTGTCAGTGTTATCTCCCAGAGGCCCATCCTCAGTAGAACACACACACAATAGTTATAAGAATCCTCTATTCTGTTGCATAAAACAACTATTTGATGCAATAAAATACTTATAATATAATCTTGTAATTCTGCTCTCACATCCTTCATGTGCATGCACATTGAGACATGGCCCTCTGGTTTACTGGCTGTGATGCCGTCTCTGTGCTGAAGAAAGGGGTGAGGATGTGTTTAAAGGAGATCCTAAATGTTAGGGAGACCGTCAAATATACACAGTAAAAAAAATAAAGTAGTTTCAACTATTTATTATTAAGTAAGGCTTTTTTTTTGTTTACTCAACTTTTCAGATAAAGTGTTAGCAGAACTTAATGTTTAGTTGGCCCAAAATTGTGTTTGCTCAACTTGTCTATGTTTGTTCAACTAATATTTGGGCATCTAACAAAGAAAGCATGAGCAACTGGTTACACACACAAAGTGCTATTCACAGACAATGTTTTCAACTTATATATCTGACGTCCATGATTACATTGTTCATGTTCATTTATTCAGTCATTGTTATTCAACATGTCCTTACCTGGGATTTGAACTCACAACCTTTGGGTTCATGGCATTCCGATCTTCCTGCTACACCCCCATGTTGTGTGTTTGTAAAAAGTCATTGTTTTCCTACCTTTTCAGAACATTCAGGTGAATTGTTTGGACGTTGGGGTCCTGAGAAGGCAGGAAAACACGTACACATGTACGCACGCACACAATATATGAGATCTAGGTTGGCAGTGTAGCCTAGTGGTTAGAGTGTTGGACTAGTAACTGAAAGGTTGCAATTTTGAATTCCCGAGCTGACTAGGTACAAATCTGTCGTTCTGCCCCTGAACAGGCAGTTAACCCACTGTTCCTAGGCCATTATTGAAAATAAGAATTTGTTCTTAACTGACTTGCCTAGTTAAATAAAGGTAAAAAAAAAAAATATATATAAAAAATCTGTTAATATAATATATGATGAAAAGGTGTTAAAACCTGTTATGGATGATGCAAATTTTCGCAGCTTTTTGTTAAAAATCGCGCAACATTTCAAAGTCCTGCTACTCATGCCAGGAATATAGTATATGCATATGATAAGTATGTGTGTATAGAAAACACTCTGAAGTCTCTAAAAGTGGTTAAATCGTGTCTGTGGCTATAACAGAACGTGTTTAGGAGTAAAAATCCCAGGGAAAACTGTTCACCAAAAACACAAAAAATATTAATCCCATTTCAATGCCTACAGCTTCCACACGATGTCGCCAGTACTGGCATTTCATGGCTGCTTTATCCTTGGTAAGATGACGTATTGGCACTTCCTGTCTTGGGGCGAACCGCAGGATGTTATGAAAGTGAAAACATGGACGATGATTTCAAGACTTGCTGCTATCGAATACAGATCAATTTGATAGATTATTAACGTTTATTAATACCTAAAGTTGGTTTAGAAAAGTAGTTTGAAGTGATTTGTAAAAGTTTATAGGCAACTTTTGTAATTTTAAAAAGTGACGTTGCGTCTTGTAAAGAGGAATTTTCCTGGATCAGACCGGCCTTCATATAATGACATTTTGGCTACACAATGATGGATTTAATCGGGAAAAAGACCCAATTGTGATGTTTATGGGATATATAGGAGTGCCAACAAAGAAGCTCGTCAAAGGTAATGAATGTTTTATATTTTATTTCTGCGTTTTGTGTAGCGCCGGCTACCGCAAAATCTTTTGTTTAGGTGTCGTTCAGCTATTTTGGGGGGTGCATGCTATCAGATAATAGCTTCTCATGCTTTCGCCTGAAAAGCATTTTACAAATCTGACTTGGTGGCTAGATTCACAACGAGTGTAAGCTTTAATTCAGTACCTTGCATGTGTGTTTTAATGAAAGTTTGAGTTTTATCGAAAACTATAGGTGGCGCTCTGAAATTTCCGCTGATTGATGTTCCTGCACAGGAACTACATTCCGCATAATCCCTAAGAGGTTTTAATCAAGGACTAAAGGTGAATGTGGTCAGACTTTATTTAGATAGTTTCATATAGATGATCTACAGATAGTATTACCATCTGTTGATCACTTGAGTGGGTTGAGTCACTGATGTGGTCTTCCTGTCAGGGTTGGCGCCCCCTTTGGGTTGTGCCGTGGCGGAGATCTTTGTGAGCAATACTCGGCCTTGTCTCAGGATGGTAAGTTGGTGATTAAAGATATCCCTCGAGTGGTGTGGGGGCTGGGCTTTGGTAAAGTGGGTGGGGTTATATCCTGCCTGTTTGGCCCTGTCCGGGGGTGTCATCGGATGGGGCCACAGTGTCTCCTGACCCCTCCTGTCTCAGCCTCCAGTATTTATGCTGCAGTAGTTTATGTGTCGGGGAGCTAGGGTCAGTTTGTTATATCTGGAGTATTTCTCCTGTCTTGTCTGGTGTCCTGTGTGAATTTAAGTATGCTCTCTCTAATTCTCTCTTTCTTTTTTTTCTTTCTTTCTCTCGGAGGACCTGAGCCCTAGGACCATGCCTCAGGACTACCTGGCCTGATGACTCCTTGCTGTCCCCAGTCCACCTGGCCGTGCTGCTGCTCCAGTTTCAACTGTTCTGCCTGCGGCTATGGAACCCTGACCTGTTCACCGGATGTGCTACCTGTCCCAGACCTGCTGTTTTCAACGCTCCAGAGACAGCAGGACCGGTAGAGATACTCTCAATGATCGGCTATGAAAAGCCAACTGACATTTTCTCCTGAGGTGCTGACCTGTTGCACCCTCGACAACGACTGTGATTATTATTATTATGATAACTACCCTAAACAACAGTATACAAGCCATATTGACATTAGAGAGAGACATAAAGCGAGGCATAAAGCAATCACAGTTGTTGATTTTGAGAGCTAGCTAAGTCAACAACGGGTAAGACAGCAACAGCTAATCAGCTAAGACAACAACAACAGGTAAAATGGCGATGAATGGGCAGAGAGAGTCAGTTAACTACACACAGGGCCTGAGTTCGAAGTCTGGGGCCGACAGGTAAACAAAATAAACAAAATGGAGTACTGTGATTAATGAACAGTCCAGCAGGCATCAGCTATGGAGCCAGGCATCATAGGGTCCAGTGAACAGCAATAAATTAAACAGGGAAGTCGTTACTACGCTAGCAAGCGGGAGACACGGCGTTCATAAAGGTTAGCAGGCCAGGGCTAACAGAAGGTTCAGAGCTTACGGCAGTAATCCAGCGATGTAGTGGCTTCTAGTCCGGGGGGCATCAGCTGTGTAGCCGAGTGATCATAGGGTCCACTGGGCAGGCCGGGAGATGGGCTTGGCTCAAAGGCTAGCTTCGGGGCTGGGCCAGTTGGTAGCAGCTAGCTAGCTGTGGTGATCTGGAGTAATGGTCCAGTAATGGAGTAATCTGGAGTAATGGTGGAGAAAAGCAGTCCAATATTCTCAGGGTTGATATCGCACTGAGCAGACTGGCGGGTATTATCCAAGGTAAAAGCATCTGGTGTGTTATCCCTCCGATGTCAACAATTACAGACCAGTATCCCTTCTTTCTTTTCTCTCCAAAACTCTTGAACGTGCCGTCCTTGGCCAGCTCTCCCGCTATCTCTCTCTGAATGACCTTCTTGATCCAAATCAGTCAGGTTTCAAGACTAGTCATTCAACTGAGACTGCTCTCCTCTGTATCACGGAGGCGCTCCGCACTGCTAAAGCTAACTCTCTCTCCTCTGCTCTCATCCTTCTAGATCTATCGGCTGCCTTCGATACTGTGAACCATCAGATCCTCCTCTCCACCCTCTCCGAGTTGGGCATCTCCGGCGCGGCCCACGCTTGGATTGCGTCCTACCTGACAGGTCGCTCCTACCAGGTGGCGTGGCGAGAATCTGTCTCCTCACCACGCGCTCTCACCACTGGTGTCCCCCAGGGCTCTGTTCTAGGCCCTCTCCTATTCTCTCTATACACCAAGTCACTTGGCTCTGTCATAACCTCACATGGTCTCTCCTATCATTGCTATGCAGACGACACACAACTAATCTTCTCCTTTCCCCCTTCTGATGACCAGGTGGCGAATCGCATCTCTGCATGTCTGGCAGACATATCAGTGTGGATGACGGATCACCACCTCAAGCTGAACCTCGGCAAGACGGAGCTGCTCTTCCTCCCGGGGAAGGACTGCCCGTTCCATGATCTCGCCATCACGGTTGACAACTCCATTGTGTCCTCCTCCCAGAGCGCTAAGAACCTTGGTGTGATCCTGGACAACAGCCTGTCGTTCTCAACCAACATCAAGGCGGTGGCCCGTTCCTGTAGGTTCATGCTCTACAACATCCGCAGAGTACGACCCTGCCTCACACAGGAAGCGGCGCAGGTCCTAATCCAGGCACTTGTCATCTCCCGTCTGGATTACTGCAACTCGCTGTTGGCTGGGCTCCCTGCCTGTGCCATTAAACCCCTTCAACTCATCCAGAATGCCGCAGCCCGTCTGGTGTTCAACCTTCCCAAGTTCTCTCACGTCACCCCGCTCCTCCGTTCTCTCCACTGGCTTCCAGTTGAAGCTCGCATCCGCTACAAGACCATGGTGCTTGCCTACGGAGCTGTGAGGGGAACGGCACCTCAGTACCTCCAGGCTCTGATCAGGCCCTACACCCAAACAAGGGCACTGCGTTCATCCACCTCTGGCCTGCTCGCCTCCCTACCACTGAGGAAGTACAGCTCCCGCTCAGCCCAGTCAAAACTGTTCGCTGCTCTGGCCCCCCAATGGTGGAACAAACTCCCTCACGACGCCAGGACAGCGGAGTCAATCACCACCTTCCGGAGACACCTGAAACCCCACCTCTTTAAGGAATACCTAGGATAGGATAAGTATCCCCCCCCCTTTAAGATTTAGATGCACTATTGTAAAGTGACTGTTGCACTGGATGTCATAAGGTGAATGCACCAATTTGTAAGTCGCTCTGGATAAGAGCGTCTGCTAAATGACTTAAATGTAAATGTTAAATGTGGTGTCTGAGCTAGAGGTAATGGCCGCTAGCAATTAGCTAGTAGCTAATTAGCTGATTAGCATCTGATGGCTAGCTTCTGATGGAGGTTCTAGCTGTAAGGTCTAAAAAAAATAGCGTATCCATATCACATTGGGTGAGGCGAGTTGCCATCTTGGATAACTATGTGATACTACTTTGAAGAATCTAAAATATTAAATATATTTAGATTTGTTTTTGGTAAGTACACGATTCCATGTGGTATTTCACAGTTTTGATGTCTTCACTATTATTCTACAATGTAGAAAAAAGTTAAACTAAAGCAAAACCCTTGAATGAGTAGATGTGTCCTAACTTTTGACTGGTACTGGAGGTGTTTAGAAAGTTGTTGACTGAGACATGGGAATGAAGAAAGTTTACATTCTGTCCAAACATGTTATTGTTGATTCTCATGGATCCTAAGGGGGGAAGCACAGGGCAAATGTCTGGTTTCAGTTCCAGATAAGGGAGGACAGGCGTGGATTACGGAGGAGAGAGGAATTGGGCCCAGGTCACAGGTCAGATGGAGAGAGAAGGAACAGATCACAAAGGTGAGAGGAACCAAACAAGTTCTTGACTAGCAACAGGTATGTATTGGCTGTCTAGATGTGCAAGAAGTTGATTCCGGCTAGTGGGAGGACAAAAATATATGTGTTTGTGGAATCAGGTGTCCTCTGGATAAATATTTAGTAATGCTCTCCACTAACCTGCAGCTTGCACCCAGTTACCGGCCACATACTTGTAGATTAAGTCTGCCTTGTTGATACCCCAGATCCCTGCTGGTCCCACAGTGATATGCTTCAGGGAACCAGACAGGCAGACCCATTTCTCATCTACCGGGAAGTAGGACATTTTAATTGTGTCCGTTGCAACCACTTGCAAGGGCTACATCAATCTGCATCAGATTCTTGATCTCCACTTGCTCCTGACAGTCCCAGGCTATAGAGACAAAGATATATGGGTAGATTGCACCAATAGAATCTCGATCAATTCCAAGTTGATCAAGCATGTTTCAGATGATGGTAACTTACAGTGACTGATGACCAGGAGACAAAGGACCAATACATTGAAGAAGTGCAGTAGCTCTCTAGTATGAATTGAGATTTTACACCAGACTTTAATAGCCCTGCACATTGCTTTAAAAGCAATGATGGCTTCCTGTTCCACCTGTATAACAAAGAGTTGATGGGAGGCTTGACCAGGCTTTTCTGGTTCCTCGCTAATGATTAACTTAATAGAAGTAACCGCTGCTGCCCCGCTACCTAACTGCTACTGCCCCGCTACCTAACTGCTACTGCCCTGCTACCTAACTGCTACTGCCCTGCTACCTAACTGCTACTGCCCTGCTACCTAACTGCTACTGCCCTGCTACCTAACTGCTACTGCCCCGCTACCTAACTGCTACTGCCCTGCTACCTAACTGCTACTCGCCCCGCTAACTAACTGCTACTGCCCCGCTACCTAACTGCTACTGCCCTGCTACCTAACTGCTACTGCCCTGCTACCTAACTGCTACTGCCCTGCTACCTAACTGCTACTGCCCCGCTATCTAACTGCTACTGCCCTGCTACCTAACTGCTAGCGTAAGCAACCAGGCTCTCTCTCTGAGAAGTATGTGTGGGGTTGGAGTGCCCCCGGAATTAGCAAGGTGGGTTATTAACCCTGGGTTCTGGAGGCTCGGCAGGCCAGGGGTAACAGCGAGACGTAGACTCTGGAACTGTCCAGAGAGGTCGGAAACCTGAACCAGGTTCTCCAGATGGCGAACAGCAGACAATTCCTGCTCGTGTCTGCCGAGCAAAACGGCAGTGTAACGAACTACCTAACTGCTACTGCCCTGCTACCTAACTGCTACTGCCCTGCTACCTAACTGCTACTGCCCTGCTACCTAACTGCTACTGCCCCGCTACCTAACTGCTACTGCCCTGCCACCTAACTGCTACTGCCCTGCTACCTAATTGCTACTGCCCCGCTACCTAACTACTGCAGCCCTGCTACTTAACTGCTACCGCCCCCACTACCTAATTACTGCCTTGCTACTACCTAACTGCTACTGCCTTGCTACCTAACTACTACTGCCTTGCTACGTAACTACTACTGCCTTGCTACCTAACTACTACTGCCTTGCTACCTAACTGCTACTGCCCCACTACCTAACTGCAATTGCCTTGCTACCTAACTGCTTCTGCCCTGCTACCTAACTGCTACTGCCCTGCTACCTAACTGCTACTGCCCTGCTACCTAACTGCTACTGCACTGCTACCTAATTACTACTGCCCCACTACCTAACTGCTACTGCCCCACTACTAATTACTAATTACTGCTGCTACCTAACTGCTACTACTGCCCCACTACCTAATTACTACTGCCCCACTACCTAACTTCTACTGCCTTGCTACCTAACTACTACTGCCCCACTACCTAACTGCTACTGCCCCACTACCTAATTACTACTGCCCCACTACCTAATTACTACTGCCCCACTACCTAACTTCTACTGCCTTGCTACCTAACTACTACTGCCCCACTACCTAACTGCTACTGCCCCACTACCTAATTACTACTGCCCCACTACCTAATTACTACTGCCCCACTACCTAACTTCTACTGCCTTGCTACCTAACTACTACTGCCCCACTACCTAACTGCTACTGCCCCCCTACCTAACTGCTACTGCTCTGCTACCTAACTGCTACAACTTAAAGGGAAACACAACGCTGTTTTGTCAATCTCTTGTATCAGTATCATGTTGAAATGGAATGGAATGTTATAACTATTTCTCAAGGCACAACAAGACTGTGGCTTCTATGAAAGCTGTTCTGAGTAACCACAGACCAGATAAACAGATACAACAATCTCACTAGTCTAGACAGGGCAAACCTGTTTTCACGATTTCTGTTAGTTCCATTTATAATACAATTATTATTATTTTTAATCAATCGTCAATATGCAGAAACAGTTTGTGATCCTCTGAAAAGCTAATGTACTCAGATGACCCTATTGTTTTGACAAGTGGCATTTGATCAGATCGAACACAACTGAAAAATATGGAGAACCATTTGTTTATCACTGGTAAGAAGAGAATTTGATAAAGACAGTCATCTACATTTTAGAGTGTCGGATGGAGTTTCAGGTGAGGCTGCCGAAACAGGGAAGGAAACCGCCTGATGCCGCCCTGTGATAAGGCAGGGGTACAAAATATTTTGCTTGTTCATTCCCAGCGGCCCCTCTGTTGGCATCGCTGTGACGCTCCACCAACATAAATGATGTAGCAGATAGAGCCAGGGTGAGACATGGGCCATTCACAAAAACTCTAGCCTATCACACGACTTTTTATGATTACCGCATGTTAGAGGCATGAGAAATGAACGAATGAACTTGAAAAATAATGGTATAGCCTACATTCAAATACGATGTGGTTCAACAGAACATTGACATTTTGCCAAGGCAGAGATGAGTGGCCGGCACCGAAACACACAGCAACAGCAGTGGACGCATAAATTCTTCCCTCGTGACAGTAGCCAAATTTGACATGAAACTTTTTGGTGTTTTGTGAAAAAGATGTCTCTTTCCACTCACCACTATTTGGAAGCTGGAAATATCTTGCAAGTGGATAAACATGTGCGGGTGGCCTATGGAGGAGCCTTTTGAAATGATAGTTTGACAATCAGATGAAAAAATTATTGATTTGTTATGTTTATTCCACATTAAAATGTAACATATTTAAACATATAAGTTAAACAAAAAATATTTTTGACTAGGCCCACAGAGATCCTTAGGGACTGTATATGTAATTCTATGATTAAGCCCATAAAAAATGTTGGTTCACGCGCTTGATCCCGTACCTGGATATAGTATATGGTAGAAATAGTGTATAGCCTTTTCTGTAGCCTACAGGCAGGAGATAAAATGTATGACACAACAGCCTGTTTTACAAACGGTGGCTCTAACACATTATTTATACATTTCCTTTGATGGCCTACATGGTACTCTACATCCCAGTGAGCACGGGCCGACGCCAATGTCCTCTGGACGTCTTTTTTTGGTTCGTCTGGACCTGATGTTCTTTTTTTGGCCTACCATATAGATGGCCATTCATAAAACGCTGTTTCAGGCGACACTGTAGGCTACACCCCAGTAAACACGGATAAATGCAGACACCTTCTGGACATCTTTTTTTGGTCCTGTCTGGATTTCTATGTCCACGATTTCTATGGCCTTGATTTCTATGTCCACGGAAGTTGGTTTTTAGTCCGGTCCAAACCTAAATCTGAAACAGTCATAGATGTCTATGTTTGGTTCAGATAAAAAAGACGTCAAAACATGTTATACCGTAGCTTTGATTGGACTGATCATGTCAACATCATACTTTCAAAATCTTAGCTAGCATGATATGTAGCTAGACAAGCAGTCATCATTATGAATCACATTGCCAATGTACTGGGAAATCCTTTTCAATCCTTATCATATGAAGATACATTATGAATAAAACATCTCTGTGCTCATCAGCCATTGGACATAAACGTTACACAAGTCAGAAATCACAAATTCAACAATTTGCTGCAAGTGCCGCAAAGCAATCACTATTTTTCTTCCCCTGCCTGCTATTCAGTGGAGAGGGTGTGTGGTCCAAGTCTGGTTTAAAGGAGGGACAACATCTGTCTGAATGGGTCTCATTATCAAGCTTAAAAGGATAAACATTCCCACGCAACATTATGGGCCAGAAAAGGTTGAAATCATTGGTCATGCATCAATCCAGCATGACTTCATCCAGAGAATGCCAGACTTTGATGACCAAGTTTGATGATGACAAAGTTTGCCTACAAGAGGGACTGCCACGCCACCTTCCTTAAGTAAACTGACGGTGGTGCACCTATTATTGAATATTATAAGAGCTTTTATTGTCTACATCTTTGCCCCTGTTATTTATCTTACTATTCTGACTTGGTGTATAGGGGGAATACAGTAAGAACGGCGTATTCTGTTTCTGTCCATTTCAAAAGGGCTGAATCAAATAGGCATATCAACTAATTCCATTTAAACTCGCTGATTAATGTCATAATCAAAATGATGGCTTCCCTCTTATCCACACATTTTCCCCTTAAGCTGTATTTTGTACATCTCAATTGTTATATTACTTATATAGGTCTATCTCATTAGTATCTTGTTCATTATTTTAGGTAATGTTGGAATTATGCATTTAATTGTTTTGCTTACTTTGTGTATTATAATTAGCTCAGGTGTTTTTCTCCATGTAATTCCAGTTGATTTTGTGAGGGTTGTTTTGTTTGCTCAATGCGCTGTCTGTGAGTCGGTATATTTCACATAAAAGTTTAATTTAATGAAGAGTAAAGTTTAGGCCTCAACACATTGCTGAATTTATCTGAAATAACATATGAATTTCTGTCGGTGTCCATTTCGAAAGTACTAAAAGAATAGGCCTACCTTGTCGCAGCTCGTTTGCTAATGATCAGAACAAACATTGTGAATTTACTGAACATAAATGTAATAATGTTTGTGTATGGTTCAAAAGTCTAAACTCATGTCGGCATATGTTATTATTGAAGGAGAATGTGGTTCTTATCGAGTTACACAAATCCACAAGGAATCCGTAGAAACCATATTTATTTAAGCAAGTCTGCCATATCAGCTGTTTTTATAAAATGCAGTGAATTATGCCGAATTAACTGTATTGCTGCCAGACGATGCACAGCCTGGTCTCATAAACGTAAGTCTGGGACACTCAAATTAGTATGATATGTTAGGTTTGGTATGACACATGATTACTTAAGTCTGGGTGGATGGGTGGGCGCATAACGCGTTTGAATCTCATCACGGCTAGCTTTAGCAATTAACCCTTTAACCTAACTCCTAAACTTAATCCCTAACCTAGCCTAGCTAACGTTAGCCACCTAAACAGAATATGTAACATATTGTAAGTTTTGCAAGTTCGTAACATATAATACAATTTATAATTTGTAACATATTGTATGAAAATGGTAATGGACATCCACAAATGAATACATCCCATACGAAATGTAACATATCATACTAAATAGTGTCTCGGATTTACGTACAGAATAATACTAATTTCTCTGAGACCAGGTTGCCAGGCTCCGCTGAGAGCCAGGTGTATTGGTGGTGTAGTGGTGGTGTGTTCTACCAGTGTAGTGGCTTTGCTGGAATGTATCTCAAACAATTTGTTGAGTTTGCCTCACCAAGATGTACATGCCAAAATTGTCACTGGCAGAGGAACTAAAATCCCCCTGTTCAATATGAAAACAAAGAAACACGGAAATTACAATAGCTTCAAACTGAATGCTTTATTTTTACAGGAAATGATTATATAATGCTTTTTAATAAGCATTAAAAAGGATTCCATCCATCTCAATGAATAACCTCTGAAGCAAGATCATTAAATTCAGTGATTACTATTGACAGAGATAAAGTACTGAAAAGTATAGTTAGTAGTAGGTTTTAGAATGAAGGATTCTTATGAACTGATGTTGGGCATTCTCAAGCAGAAGGCTGTTCCAAAAAGAGAGATCAATGAGTTAGCAAGTGAACTTTAGACAGATCCCGAACGGCATTCAGATGCAGAGAGGCTAAGGTGTGCACACCATGGTGACTCCAGACTTGGAGATGACCCAAAGATGGCCCAGGTCGTAGGTCACGTGGCCCATGAGCATGGACATTGGGATATTGCTCCATCCGGTGCCCTCTGGTTTACTGGCTGTGATGCCGTCTCTGTGTTGAAGAAAGGGTTGAGGTTCATGTTTTAAAGCTTATCCATTTTTTTAAGTACATCCATTTTTGGAATGTAATAATTGAATATAGCCATAGATTTTTGAAGACTAAAAATTCTGCCTCTTGAGCTTGATTCAACCACAAAAGAAGCTAAAATGTAAGCTTTTACTCAATTGTTTGTAAACAATGTTATTGTAAACAAACAATGTATAACTTTAAAAAACATGTTACATTTTTTTTTTACAAATAATTGATCAGTCTTTGCATCCGTAGCTCCATGTATGAATTTGAGAGTGGTTACATTTCTCTAACTACATTCCTCAGCTGTTTACCAAAACAAGTGGTGGGGTGTCTGGGAAGTTGTTGTTTTTATCCCAAACTGTAGCTTCACAGGACATCCCACTTTTACATACTTCATCTTACAATGTCTACACATTTCTTTATAAGTCCTATAAGTTTAGATCTGATTATATTTGACTGATTTTATTTATGTATCTACAGTATTTTAGTTGTTGTGTAAAGAGCTTCACAAAGCATTTACAGTAAGGATAATAATTATAATTAAAGGTATACCATTATTATACACATAGTTCAGTAGTAACCTTACCTGGTATAAACTTGGCCTGCAGAGTTGACCCCAAAGACACCACCATCAGTTGCCACCTCAATCATGGAAAGCTTGCCGTCAATGTGACTCCACCCGTTGTTTTGACAGTCTTGATTCAGCTGGAAACAAACAGATTCAATCAGGTGTTTTAGGACAATTACAACAGATATAATATGAAACAGTTTTAGAATAACTGACACTCTCCATCCTCTACTACTATACTCCAGCTCTCACACTCTTTCCCAGATCTTACACTCATTAAGAAGATATCATCATTCTTGTTGACTGCCCAGCACCCAAAGGGTCCACAGCTGTAGTACTTCACAGCTCCTGGCAATCCTGTCCATGGAAGAGGTGAGCCTGAACCCTTGTAGCCAACTGTGGCACTACGTGTCAGACAGAATGGAGTATCGTCCATGTTGGCCCCCGCAATAAACTGTTCACCTCCAGCATCCAACTGTTTCAGAAGGCCTGAAGACCACAAAGACAGACAGACGGACAAGCAAACAAGGAGCACATATCTGTGAGTACTGCCAAATGACCTACAAGTTTACAATTTAAAATGTTTTCAACAGCCTGATGATATCAGGAAAGCTGAAAACAAGGTGTCATCTGGATAAATATTGAGTAATTCTCTCCACTAACCTGCAGCTTGCACCCAGTTACCGGCTACATACTTGTAGATTGCATAGTCCTTGTTGACACCCCAGATCCCTGCTGGTCCTACAGTGATATGCTTCAGGGAACCAGGCAGGCGGATCCATTTATCACCTACCAGGTAGTAGGGGATTTGACTTGTGTCCGTAGCAACCACTTGTCCCAGTCCTGCATCGATCTGCATCAGATTCTTGATGTTTACTACCTCCTGACAGTCCCAGGCTTTGGAGACAAAGACATGAGTCGAGCACACAGACAACAAGGAGGATGACATTATGGAGTGAACTTGATGATCAATTTCAAGTTGATCAAGCATGTTTCAGATGATGGTTACTTACCATGACTGATGGTCAGGAGACAGAGGACCAATAGGACGGCTGCAGTGACTCTCATGATGTCTCTGTAGATCTACAGTATACGTTTGGTTGTACACCAGACTTCAATTGTCCCCTTGCAAGACTTTGAGCTTTTATAGCCCTGCACATACCTTTCAGCCAATGATGGCTTCCTGTTCCACCTGTTTAACAAAGAGATCACCTGATGACAAAGATCATTATTTTGTTCTTCTCATGTTTTCTGTGTTTACATTGTAGTATGCATTTGCCATGTTTACATTTTGAAATACAGCGCCTATAGAAAGTCCACACCCACCTTGGATTTCTTCACATAGTATTTACAAAGTTTACAAAGTGTATATGCGCCAAATACAACAAGTCCTTAACCAACAATGCAGTTTAAATAAATAAGTATTAAGTAAAAAATTGATAAGTAAAAAATAAAAAATATTTAAAGAGCAGCAGTAAAATAACAGTAGCGAGGCTATTTCGAGGGGGTACCGGTACAGTGTCAATGTGTGTGTGTGTGTGTGGGGGGGGGGGGGGGGGGCAGACTTAACTCAAAACTCAAGCAGACTTAACTCAAAACTGTAACTTGGCCACTCAGGAACATTCACTGTCTTCTTGGTAACTGTCACGCCCTGACCTTAGTTATCTTTGTTTTCTTTATTATTTGGTTAGGTCAGATTGTGACAAGGGTGGTTTGTTTAGTTTTTGTATTGTCTAGGGTTTTTTGTATGTCTAGGGGTTGTCTAGTCTAGGTTTTTATATGTCTAAGGTTGCCTAGATTCTCAATCAGAGGCAGCTGTTTATCGTTGTCTCTGATCGGGGACCATATTGAGGTAGCCATATTCCTTGGGTATTTTGTAGGTTATTATTCTATGTTTAGTTGCCTGTTCTGCACTAGCCATATTCCCTGGGTATTTTGTAGGTTGTTATTCTAGGTTTAGTTGCCTGTTCTGCACTAGCCATATTCCTTGGGTATTTTGTAGGTTATTATTCTATGTTTAGTTGCCTGTTCTGCACTAGCCATATTCCTTGCGTATTTTGTAGGTTGTTATTCTATGTTTAGTTGCCTGTTCTGCACTAGCCATATTCCCTGGGTATTTTGTAGGTTGTTATTCTATGTTTAGTTGCCTGTTCTGCACTAGCCATATTCCCTGGGTATTTTGTAGGTTGTTATTCTAGGTTTAGTTGCCTGTTCTGCACTAGCCATATTCCCTGGGTATTTTGTAGGTTGTTATTCTATGTTTAGTTGCCTGTTCTGCACTAGCCATATTCCCTGGGTATTTTGTAGGTTGTTATTCTAGGTTTAGTTGCCTGTTCTGCACTAGCCATATTCCCTGGGTATTTTGTAGGTTGTTATTCTAGGTTTAGTTGCCTGTTCTGCATTATTCCCTGGGTATTTTGTAGGTTGTTATTCTATGTTTAGTTGCCTGTTCTGCACTAGCCATATTCCCTGGGTATTTTGTAGGTTGTTATTCTATGTTTAGTTGCCTGTTCTGCACTAGCCATATTCCCTGGGTATTTTGTAGGTTATTATTCTAGGTTTAGTTGCCTGTTCTGCACTAGCCATATTGTATCACGGTTCGTTTTGTTATTTAGTTCTGTTCAGTGTTCTCTCTTTAATTAAAGAGTTATGTTCACTTACCACGCTGCTCCTTGGTCTCCTCATTTTGATGACCGTGACAGTAACCAATCAGTGTAGATTTGTCTTAGTCCTGCTGAAAGGTGAATTCCTCTCCCGGTGTCTGGTGTGAAGCAGACTGATCAGGTTGTCCTCTATGATTTTTCCTGTACTTAGCTTCATCCTGTTTCTTTTCATCCTGAAAAACTCCCCAGTCTTTGCCAATGTCAAGCATACCCATACCATGATGGTAATAGTATTCACATGGGTAAAGAAGATGGCCTCCTCTGCTGAGAAAAACAGCCTAGACCAGGAAGAGCCTGTTGAGGATGCTGGTGACCAGCCTTTGCTTAGTTTCCGTGGTCTCTTTGTTATCTTTTTGTGATGACCAGACTTCAGTGTGTTTTTGATGGTGACCAACATAAGCCAGTCACCAGAATCAAGTCACGTCATGCTGGCTTGAAAATGGATGTTTAATACCTATCAGAATCTACCCAGAGTGGGGATATAAACCATTTTGAACTTTTCTTCTCACACAATATGCATCCAGAATGACTTCCAGGGTTAGAAATATCACTAAATACGACCCAAACTGTTGTACGTGATCAGACCAGCTTGACCAGCTTCGTCACCAGTATAACAGCATCACCATTATAAGCTTGTATGTGTCCAAAACACAGTGAAGGTTTGTCACCTGTGTCGAAAACACAGTGAAGGCTTGTCACCATTGTCCAAAATACACTGAAGGCTTGTCACCAGCAAAACCAGCTAGACCATGCTGGTCAGACCAGCTAGAGCATAATGTATACCACCTGCTGTCTACCACCAGGCTCTTGATGATAGTGTTCTGAGGGGTATGGGGTTAATGCCTGAAATCAATACACATATCTTTAGTGTTTGTCACATTCAGTTGTAAGAATATACTGTCGCATCAATGTACAAAATCATTAGCAGTTTTAACTGCATGAAGGACTATTACTGAGTCGTCCACAAACTACATTCTCGAACACTCATTGAAAAAAAGGTGAGATTTAGAACCGAAAAGGGTTCTTCGGCTGTCCCAAAAGGAAAACCCTTTGAAGAACCCTTTTCGGTTCCAGGTAGAACTCTTTTGGGAGGTCCAACATGGTACCTGTTATGCAGGTGAATGAGGACCCAAAAGCGACTTGGCGAAAACAGAGTCTTTAATCCAGTAAAGTAACTTTACAATCAAAAGGCATAATTCTACTCGTAATGACGAGAACAGACTGGAGACTTGATCAAGAACTGCAGGTTGCCTCGGGAAGGCACTTGAACGTAGCAGACTCAGACACCTGCTCACCACGCAGCATCTGAGGGAAACACGACACGACAGGGCGATACATAGACACAGCACGGTGAACAATAGACAAGGATCCGACAGGGCAGGAACGGAAAACAAGGAGAGAAATAGGGACTCTAATCAGGGAAAAGGATCGGGAACAGGTGTGGGAAGACTAAATGATTGATTAGGGGAATAGGAACAGCTGGGAGCAGGAACGGAACGATAGAGAGAAGAGAGAGAGGAAGGGAGAGAGAAAAAGGGGAACGAACCTAAAAAGACCAGCAGGGGGAAAATGAACAGAGGGAAAAGCAAAATGACAAGACAATCTAAGACAAAACATGACAGTACCCAAAAAGGTTCTATCTGGAACCAAAAAGGGTTCTACCTTGAATCAAAGGGGGTTATTCTATGGGGACAGCCAAACAACCCTTTTGGAACCCTTTTTTCTGAGTGTAGTGGCTACGACAGAATATACAGGATATATTGGAGTGGTGAGAGGAAGTCCCAGAGGTGAGCCTGTTGATGATGCCAGCTCCCCTGACAGGCACCCATTTCCCCTCAACCTCTGGCTTCTGATGGTAAAAAAGTCAAGTATCCAGCCCACTAGATGAGTCCACACCTACAAGTGAAAGTCACCCAGTAAAATAGTCCTTAAAATAGTCTAAATAGTCTAAATACAATATCAAAATGAAAAGTATAAATCATTTTGCATTCCTTATATTATGTAAAGCAGACTGCACAAAACGACATCTACACACACAATACCCCATAACGACAAAGCAAGATTTTGTTACATTTGTTGAATATATAAAACAGAAATACCTTATTTACACATCAGTCCCTTTGATACGAGACTCATTTTGAGCTCAGGTGCTTCCTGTTTTCATTGATCATCCACCTGTTGTGAATTCAATTGATTGGACATGATCTAGAAAGTTAAACTGTCTATATCAGGTCCCACAGTTGACAGTGCATGTCAGAGAAAAAACCAAGCCATGATATCAAAGGAATTGTCTGTAGAGATCTGAGACAGGATTGTGGTGAGGCACAGATCTAGGGAAGGATACCAACACATTTCTGCAGCATTGAAGGTCCCAAAGAACACAGTGAGATTACATTGATTGGACATTGATTGGACTAAATCGTTTTTGATATATTTTGGTATATTAGCTGTCGCTGTATTAGACTAAGCATAGGGTATTTGATGTTAAAATGTTGAAGATTAAATGGTGCTGGAATAGTGGAGGCAGCTCCTGTTTATTTTTTCATACTTGCGGTAACGTGGTTCTAAATCAATAGTTGTTTAGTGGTCATTAAATGTCAGACAAAATGTCAGACAAATGAACTTCCTTGACCATGCTGTTTGTCGTGTCAATGTTTGTTAGATGCAATATGCTTTGTGGACAGAGATTGCTATCTGGTTTCAAGATGAACAAAGGTGTGGTTGAATTTATTTTGTCACAGTGTATTCTTATTGCCTCAGCCTTAGGCATATATATCAGGGTCGCAAGGCATATGAACTAACAGGTTATACAACTCAAACAACTATTTTTTAAATATATTTATTTTACCTTTTTTAACTAGGCAAGTCAGTTAAGAACAAATTCTTTTTTTCAATGACAGCCTAGGAACAGTGGATTAACTGCCTTGTTCTGGGGCAGAACGACAGATTTGTACCTTTGTCAGCTCGGGGATTTGAACTTACAACCTTTCGGTGACTAGCCCAACGCTCTAGGCTACCCTGCCGCCCCTATCACAACTATGACAACATAGGTTGTAATATGGCTTTTTTTCTGGCTTCCCCAGTGATATTACCTTCGCACCTCTACTGTATGTTTTGCTCAGTCTGGCAGTAACCCAGAACTACCAGAGACAGAGGATCTCTCTTTCGGCTGCTGATGACAGACACTGCATGTAAATTGTTCTACTACACCCTAAAACCTTATACAGTATGTACACATAGCATTTGTCTTCATTTGTCAGATTAACTCTTTCTGTAGAATAACTGTTTACTCCTTTTTTCTTCTTCTCTGGAACCAGTCAGGCAACAATACATACTGTACTTGTGGTAGGTAGCCAGTGGCTAAGGAATTAGACCTGTGGCCCAAAAAGTGTCCTGTTCGAATCCCGGGCTGGCCGCTGGAATAAACAGGCGGAATTGATTTCACAACTGAAGGGCTGCTGGGTTCACATCCTCAAAACATTCCCTTGATGTTGGGACCTTGAGCAAAGTCCCCGATAACCCCACAACATGTTTTCTATCCAGGGGTGCTGCACTACAGATTGAACTTGTGCTCCTCTCAACTGTATGTGTGATGTCTGCTGTTTGGGGGGGTGAGTACGGAGCAGAAGACATATTTTGGTTGTTCGCTCTAACTAATGGACAAAGTTGTATTGTAAAGAAGTCAGCCAGAGTTGACGTGGGCCATAGTAAAAACAAATGTATGCTTCCCTGGCGACCATTGCAAAACTATCTTTACTCCACACACAGAGACGTGTACATAGCTCTCCCCCGCCCTCCATTTGGCAAATCTGACCATAATTCCATCCTCTCGTCATGCCCTGACCTTAGAGATCCCAATTATTCTCTATGTTTGGTTAGGTCAGGGTGTGGCTCGGGTGGAAAGTCTATGTTTTCTATTTCTTTGTTTTGGCCGAGTGTGGTTCCAAATCAGAGGCAGCTGTCTATCGTTGTCTCTGATTGGGGATCACATATAAGTTGTCATTTTCCGTTTGGTTTTTGTGGGATCTTGTTTTCTGTTTCGCTTCTGTACCTGACAGAACTAGATGCTTTTGTTTTCAAAAGTTATTTTGTTTGAGTGTTGTTTTGAAAATAAAAATCATGAACACTTTGAGGAGTATACCACATCAGTCACTGTTTTCATCAATAAGTGCATCGATGATGTCGTCCCCACAGTGACTAGTACATATTCCAACCAGAAGCTTTGGATTACAGGCAACATCCGCACTGAGCTAAAGGGTAGAGCTGCCGCTTTCAAGGAGCAGGATTCCAACCCGGAAGCTTATAAGAAATCCTGCAATGCCCTCCAGCGCACAATCAAACAGGCAAAGCGTCAATACAGGACTAACATTGAATCGTACTACACCAGCTCGTCGAATGTTGCAGGGCTTGCAAACTATTACAGACTACAAAGGGAAGCACTGTAACACTGAAACATGCATGAGAGCATCAGCTGTTCCGGATGACTGTGTGATCACTCACTCCATAGCCGATGTGAGTAAGACCTTTAAATATGTCAACATTCACAAGGCACCGGGCCAGATGGATTGCAAGGACGTGTACTCCGAGCATGCGCTGATCAACTGGCAAGTGTCTTCACTGACATTTTCAACCCTTTCCTGACTGAGTCTGTAATATCAACATGTTTCAAGCAGAATCCCATAGTCCCTGTGCCCAAGAACACTAAGGTAACCTGTCTAAATGACTACCAACCCGTAGCACTCACGTCTGGCTCACATCAACACCATTATCCCAGAAACCCTAGAACCACTCAGATTTTCATACTGATGATGCAATCTCTATTGTACTGCCCTTTGCCACCTGCACAAAAGGAATACCTATGTGAGAATGCTATTCATTTACGACAGCTCAGCCTTCAACACCATAGTGCCCTCAAAGCTCATAACTTAGCTAAGGAACCTGGCAATTAACACCTCCCTCTGTAACTGGATCCTGGACTTCCTGATGGGCCGCCCCCAGGTGTTAAAGGTAGGTAACAAAACATATGTCACGCTGATCCTCAACACGGGCGCCCCTCAAGGGTGCGTGCTCAGTCCCCTCCTGTACTCCCTGTTCACTCAGGACTGCAGTGCCAGGCACAACTCCAACACCATCATTAAATTTGCAGATGACACAACAGTACGACAGCCTATAGGGAGGAGGTGCCAGGACAACAGCCTCTCCCTCAACATGATAAAGACAAAGAAGATGATTGTGGACAACAGGAAAGGGAGGACTGAGCACGCCCCTATTCTCGTCGACAGGGCTGTAGTGGAGCAGGTTGAGAGCTTCAAGTTCCTTGGTATCCACATCACCAACAAACTATCATGGTCCAAACACACTAAGACATTTGTGAACTAGAATTATTTCTCCATGCAAGACAAGAACGTGGGCTCTATCAAATCTGCCCCAAGTAGCCACAGACCAGATAAACAGATAAAACAATCTCACAAGAGTAGGCAGGGTAAACCCTCACAATTTATATTAGTTCCATGTATAGTACAAAAAAGAAGTATAAAAAACATCAATAATCAATATGCAGAAACAGTTTGTGATCCGTTGATAAGTTAATGTACTCTGATTACTTGTTTTATTTGTTAACTAACACATTATCAACTGTATATGCGCCAAAAACCATGTTGTTTTGATAATTGGCATTTGTTCAGCTCTAACACAACTGACACATCTGGTGAATCATTTGTTTATCACTGGTAAGAAGAGAATTTGCTAAAGACAGTCATCTACATTTTAGAGTGTCGGATGGAGATTCAAGGAGGCTGCCGAAACAGGGAAGGAAACCAACTCTGTTGCTTTTCATTTAACCTCAATGAATCACAACCCTACAGGGGATATCAACATTGACAATAATTTGCTGTTATTTCAGTGGTAGCACACTGGGAAATATGTTAATGAGACATGTATTTTCAGCCAACAGAGTTTTCTAAAGTTGTCAGTCTCAGCAAATTATACTCTCTTTGTTTGCAAACTTCAATATTTAAGTTCAAAATAGTTTTACATTGAGCAGAAATCATTGGGTTGATGGAGTATTCCATGTCAGCTGAACAATTACTCAATTTTAATTACAGCCATATCGAAGCTCACTGGACTTTTCCCAAGTGAAATGTTTTAAAGTGTACATTTAGGTAAGATGTTTATGTCGTGTCTGTGACTGAACTATTTGAACATTGATTAATGACTAGTTATGGGATGCCTATTATTCTGTGTAGTTATGGGATGCCTATTATTCTGTGTAGTTATGGGATGCTGATTACTCATCTAACATTGAACTACGAACATTGGAACATTGACTGAGTGCCTAGTTATTGGACACTGATGGTAGATTGAGCTATGATCATGATGTATTATGAGAGATGATGAGCTGTGACAAGGATTGCATTCTCAAATGCCTTGTTCATACAGAATGATGGATGTTTTTGCCCACTACTAATTATTCTCAATGTGGGCACTGCATGGTGAAGCCAGACGTGGAGACGACCCAAAGACGACCCAGGTCGTAGGTCACGTGCTTCATGCACATCAGGGATTTACATTAATGTCTGAAAGGCACCTGCCCATCGGGCAAGTCAGGAGTATTTTTTTGGTTACCTGAAGATTGGATCACTTGCCTGAAAATGTAAATGAGCTGTTTACACTCAGAATTGTCTTTTAACTACACATAGGGGTGAAAAAAACGTCATGTAATTCTGCCCAAAAACCATTACAATTGCTCTCAACCAGTGGCACATATGCTTTTTAGGTGAGCACTGATGTCGCCCTGTGATAAGGCAGGGGTACAAAATATTTTGCATGTTCATTCCCAGCGGCCCCTCTGTTGGCATCGCTGTGACGCTCCACCAACATAAATGATGTAGCAGATAGAGCCAGGGTGAGACATGAGCCATTCACAAAAACTCTAGGCTATTACACAACTTTTTATGATTACCGCATGTTAGAGACATGACAAATGAATGGCGAAAAAAATTGTATAGCCTACACTCATACGATATGGTTCAACGAGAACATTGACATTTTGCCAAGGCAGAGATGAGTGGCCGGCACTGAAACGCGCGGCAACAGCAGTGGACGTATAAATTCTTCCCTGGTGACAGTAGCCAAATTTGACATTAAACTTTTTGGTGTTTTGTGAAAAAGATGTATCTATCCACTCACCACTATTTGGAAGCTGGAAATATCTTGCAAGTGGATAAACATGTGCGGGTGGCCTATGGAGGAGCCTTTTGAAATGATAGTTTGACAATCAGATGAAAAAATTATTGATTTGTTATGTTTATGCCACATTAAAATGTAACATATTTAAACATATAAGTTAAACAAAAAATATTTTTGACTAGGCCCACAGAGATCCTTAGGGACTGTATATGTAATTCTATGATTAAGCCCATAAAAAATGTTGGTTCACGCGCTTGATCCCGTACCTGGATATAATATATGGTAGAAATAGTGTATAGCCTTTTCTGTAGCCTACAGGCAGGAGATACAATGTATGACACAACAGCCTGTTTTTTACAAACGGTGGCTCTAACACATTATTTATACATTTCCTTTGATGGCCTACATGGTACTCTACATCCCAGTGAGCACGGGCCGACGCCAATGTCCTCTGGACGTCTTTTTTTGGTTCGTCTGGACCTGATGTTCTTTTTTTGGCCTACCATATAGATGGCCATTCATAAAACGCTGTTTCAGGCGACACTGTAGGCTACACCCCAGTAAACACGGATAAATGCAGACACCTTCTGGACATCTTTTTTTGGTCCTGTCTGGATTTCTATGTCCACGATTTCTATGGCCTTGATTTCTATGTCCACGGAAGTTGGTTTTTAGTCCGGTCCAAACCTAAATCTGAAACAGTCATAGATGTCTATGTTTGGTTCAGATAAAAAAGATGTCAAAACATGTTATACCGTAGCTTTGATTGGACTGATCATGTCAACATCATACTTTCAAAATCTTAGCTAGCGGAGTCAATCACCACCTTCCGGAGACACCTGAAACCCCACCTCTTTAAGGAATACCTAGGATAGGATAAGTAATCCCTCTCACCCCCCTTAAGTTTTAGATGCACTATTGTAAAGTGACTGTTCCACTGGATGTCATAAGGTGAATGCACCAATTTGTAAGTCGCTCTGGATAAGAGCGTCTGCTAAATGACTTAAATGTAAATGTAAATGTAAATGTAGCTAGACAAGCAGTCATCATTATGAATCACATTGCCAATGTACTGGGAAATCCTTTTCAATCCTTATCATATGAAGATACATTATGAATAAAACATCTCTGTGCTCATCGGCCATTGGACATAAACGTTACACAAGTCAGAAATCACAAATTCAATAATTTGCTGCAAGTGCCGCAAAGCAATCACTATTTTTCTTCCCCTGTCTGCTATTCAGTGGAGAGGGTGTGTGGTCCAGGTCTGGTTTAAAGGATGGACAACATCTGTCTGAATGGGTCTCATTATCAAGCTTAAAAGGATAAACATTCCCACGCAACATTATGGGCCAGAAAAGGTTGAAATCATTGGTCATGCATCAATCCAGCATGACTTCATCCAGAGAATGCCAGACTTTGATGACCAAGTTTGATGATGATAAAGTTTGCCTACAAGAGGGACTGCCACCTTCCTTATGTAAACTGACGGTGGTGCACCTATTATTGAATATTGTAAGAGCTTTTATTGTCTGCATCTTTGCCCCTGTTATTTATCTTACTATTCTGACTTGGTGTATAGGGGGAATACAGTAAGAACGGCGTATTCTGTTTCTGTCCATTTCAAAAGGGCTGAAACAAATAGGCATATCAATTAATTCCATTTAAACTCGCTGATTTAATGTCATAATCAGAATGCTTGCTTCCCTCTTATCCACAACTTTTTCCCTTATACTGTATTTTGTACATCTCAATTGTTATATTGTATATATAGGTCTATCTCATTAGTATCGTGTTCATTATTTTAGGTAATGTTGGAATTATGCATTTAATTGTTTTGCTTACTTTGTGTATTATAATTAGCTCAGGTATTTTTCTCCATGTAATTCCAGTTGATTTTGCGAGCGTTGTTTTGTTTGCTCAATGCGCTGTCTGTGAGTCGGTATATTTCACATAAAAGTGAATCCTCGGGATTGTATTTTCCTTCCTTTTTAGACCACAAATGCCTCATAAAATATTTCAAATTTCAGGCTAACATTACATTTACGTTACATTTAAGTCATTTAGCAGACGCTCTTATCCAGAGCGACTTACAAATTGGTGCATTCATCTTATGACATCCAGTGGAACAGCCACTTTACAATAGTGCATCTAAATCTTTTAAGGGGGGGGTGGGTAGAAGGATTACTTTATCCTATCCTAGGTATTCCTTAAAGAGGTGGGGTTTCAGGTGTCTCCGGAAGGTGGTGATTGATTCCGCTGTCCTGGTGTCGTGAGGGAGTTTGTTCCACCATTGGGGGGCCAGAGCAGCGAACAGTTTTGACTGGGCTGAGCGGGAACTGTACTTCCTCAGTGGTAGGGAGGCGAGCAGGCCAGAGGTGGATGAATGCAGTGCCCTTGCTTGGGTGTAGGGCCTGATCAGAGCCTGGAGGTACTGAGGTGCCGTTCCCCTCACAGCTCCGTAGGCAAGCACCATGGTCTTGTAGCGGATGCGAGCTTCAACTGGAAGCCAGTGGAGAGAGCGGAGGAGCGGGGTGACGTGAGAGAACTTGGGAAGGTTGAACACCAGACGGGCTGCGGCGTTCTGGATGAGTTGTAGGGGTTTAATTGCACAGGCAGGGAGCCCAGCCAACAGCGAGTTGCAGTAATCCAGACGGGAGATGACAAGTGCCTGGATTAGGACCTGCGCCGCTTCCTGTGTGAGTCAGGGTCGTACTCTGCGGATGTTGTAGAGCATGAACCTACAGGAACGGGCCACCGCCTTGATGTTAGTTGAGAACGACAGGGTGTTGTCCAGGATCACGCCAAGGTTCTTAGCGCTCTGGGAGGAGGACACAATGGAGTTGTCAACCGTGATGGCGAGATCATGGAACGGGCAGTCCTTCCCCGGGAGGAAGAGCAGCTCCGTCTTGCCGAGGTTCAGCTTGAGGTGGTGATCCGTCATCCACACTGATATGTCTGCCAGACATGCAGAGATGCGATTCGCCACCTGGTCATCAGAAGGGGGAAAGGAGAAGATTAATTGTGTGTCGTCTGCATAGCAATGATAGGAGAGACCATGTGAGGTTATGACAGAGCCAAGTGACTTGGTGTATAGCGAGAATAGGAGAGGGCCTAGAACAGAGCCCTGGGGGACACCAGTGGTGAGAGCGCGTGGTGGGGAGATAGATTCTCGCCACGCCACCTGGTAGGAGCGACCTGTCAGGTAGGACGCAATCCAAGCGTGGGCCGCGCCGGAGATGCCCAACTCGGAGAGGGTGGAGAGGAGGATATGATGGTTCACAGTATCGAAGGCAGCCGATAGGTCTAGAAGGATGAGAGCAGAGGAGAGAGAGTTAGCTTTAGCAGTGCGGAGCGCCTCCGTGATACAGAGAAGAGCAGTCTCAGTTGAATGACTAGTCTTGAAACCTGACTGATTTGGATCAAGAAGGTCATTCAGAGAGAGATAGCGGGAGAGCTGGCCAAGGACGGCACGTTCAAGAGTCTGCCATATCAGCTGTTTTTATAAAATGCAGTGAATTATGCCGAATTAACTGTATTGCTGCCAGACGATGCACGGCCTGGTCTCATAAACTTAAGTCTGGGACACTCAAATTAGTATGATATGTTAGGTTCGGTTTGACACATGATTACTTAAGTCTGGGTGGATGGGTGGGCGTATAACGCGTTTGAATCTCATCACGGCTAGCTTTAGCAATTTAGCTAATTAGCAACATCAACTACTTACTATTTATTAGCTACTTCACAACTACTTAACATGTTAGCTAACCCTTCCCCTAACCTTAAACCTTTTAGCTAACCCTTCCTCTAACCTTAACCCTTTAACCTAACTCCTAAACTTAATCCCTGACCTAGCCTAGCTAACATTAGCCAGCTAGCTAACGTTAGCCACCTAAACAGAATATGTAACATATTGTAAGTTTTGCAAGTTCGTAACATATAATACAATTTATAATTTGTAACATATTGTATGAAAATGGTAATGGACAGCCACAAATGAATTACATCCCATACGAAATGTAACATATCATACTAAATAGTGGTCTCGGATTTACGTACAGAATAATACTAATTTCTCTGAGACCAGGTTGCCAGGCTCCGCTGATAGTCAGGTGTATTGGTGGTAAGGATTCACTCCATGGTGCAGAAAGGAAAGCTCTGCTGTCTGGATAGCTTTATGTAGGCCCTAACGGTATGTGGGCACTGTCTGTCACCCTTATACTGCAATTAATGGATTGTTTAATGCAGTGATGTAATGTACTTTAATGTACTACCGGTACTTAAGTAATTTTTTGGGTATCTGTACTTTATTTTACTATTTACTATTTTGCCAACTTGTACTTTTACTTCACTACATTCCTAAAAAAAAAAAATGTACTTTTTACTCCATACATATTCTCTGGCACCCAAAAGTAAATGGTTCGATTCACACCCTTATCAGAGAACATCCCTTGTCATTGTCACGACTTCCACCGAAGGTGGCTCCTCTTCCTGTTCGGGAGGTGCTCGTCGATGCCGGCCTACTAGCTTCCACAAATGAATTTTCCATTCTTTTTCGTTTGTGTCTGTCTGTTTCTGACACCTGTGTTCTATTGAGTTAATTAATGTGGGTTCATTAACCTCGTTGCCTGCTGTTATTTTGTGCGGGAATATGTCTGTTTGTTCGGGGCCTGTGCTAGGTTGCGCCACAGGCTATTCTAACGGTCGTCTGTGCCGTTGTGATTTATTTAGGAGTAGATTGGTTTTTTTCCCCTCCTGTTGTCACTTCGAATTCCTGTTTTGTTGGGCGCCATCGTTGGGTTTGTTTCCTGACCAGTTTTGTTATGTTTTGGACTTCCAAATAAATATTTTACTAGTTGGACCTCAGTGCTCTCCTGCTCCTGACTCTTGCACCTACCTCGTCCTAGTGAGGCACCTTACAGTCATCCCTACTGCCTCTGATCTGGTGAAATCACTAAAGAGTGTTAAGGTATTCCCCTAGCCATCCGTCAAATTTTTTTATTGTGCCATCTGGTTTACTTAAAATAAGGAATTTTTACTTTTGATACTTATGTACATTTTTAGCAATTCCATTTACTTATAGTACTTAAGTATATTTCAAACCAAATACTTTTCGAATTTTAATCAAGTAGTATTTTACTTAGTGACGTTCACTCGAGTAATTTTCTAATAAGGTATCTTGACTTTTACTCAAGTATGACAATGAAGTACTTTTTTCTACCAGTGTAGTGGCTTTGCTGGAATGTATCTAAAACAATTTGTTGAGTTTGCCCCACCAAGATGTACATGCTAAAATTGTCACTGGCAGAGCAACTAAAATCCCCTGTTCAATATGAAAACAAAGAAACACGGAAATTACAATAGCTTCAAACTGAATGCTTTATTTTTGCGGGAAATTATTATATAATGAGATAATAAGCATTTAAAAGGATTCCATCCATCTCTATGAATAACCTCTGAAGCAAGATCATTAAGATCAGTGATTACTATTGACAGAGATAAAGTTCTGAAAAGTATAGTTAGTAGTAGGTTTTAGATTCTTATGAACTAATGTTGGGCATTCTCAAGCAGAAGGCTGTTCCAGAAAGAGAGATCAATGAGTTAACAAGTGAACTTTAGACAGATCCCGAACGGCCATCAGACGCAGAGGAGAGGCTAAGGTGTGCACACCATGGTGACTCCAGACTTGGAGATGACCCAAAGACGGCCCAGGTCGTAGGTCACGTGGCCCATGCGCATGCACATTGGGATATTGCTCCATCCGGTGCCCTCTGGTTTACTGGCTGTGATGCC
Source organism: Oncorhynchus gorbuscha (assembly GCF_021184085.1). NCBI lineage: Eukaryota > Metazoa > Chordata > Actinopteri > Salmoniformes > Salmonidae > Oncorhynchus > Oncorhynchus gorbuscha. Next base: position 43,496 of record NW_025747102.1, read on the forward strand.
GTCTCTGTGTTGAAGAAAGGGTTGAGGTTCATGTTTTAAAGCTTATCCATTTTTTTAAGTACATACATTTTTGGACTGTAATAATTGAATATAGCCATAGATTTTTGAAGAATTTAACTTCTTCCTCTTGAGCTTTATTCAACCACATCAGAAGCTAACATGTAAGCTTTTACTTAAACAAACAATGTATAACTTTAAAAAACATGTTACATTTTTTTTTTACAAATAATTGATCTGTCTTTGCATCCGTAGCTCCATGTATGAATTAGAGAGTGGTTACATTTCTCTAACTACATTCCTCAGCTGTTTACCAAAACAAGTGGTGGGGTGTCTGGGAAGTTGTTGTTTTTATCCCAAACTGTAGCTATACAGGACATCCCACTTTTACATACTTCATCTTACAATGTCTACACATTTCTTTATAAGTCCTATAAGTTTAGATCTGATTATATTTGACTGATTTTATTTATGTATCTACAGTATTTTAGTTGTTGTGTAAAGAGCTTCACAAAGCATTTACAGTAAGGATAATAATTATAATTTAAAGTATACCATTATTAGACACATAGTTCATTAGTAACCTTACCTGGAATAAACTTGGCCTGCAGAGTTGACCCCAAAGACACGACCATCAGTTGCCACCTCAATCATGGAAAGCTTGCCGTCAATGTGACTCCACCCGTTGTTTTGACAGTCTTGATTCAACTGGAAACAAACAGATATAATATGAAACAGTTTTAGAATAACTGACACTCTCCATCCTCTACTACTCTACTCCAGCTCTCACACTCTTTCCCAGATCTTACACTCATTAAGTAGATATCATCATTCTTGTTGACTGCCCAGCACCCAAAGGGTCCACAGCTGTAGTACTTCACAGCTCCTGGCAATCCTGTCCATGGAAGAGGTGAGCCTGGACCCTTGTAGCCAACTGTGGCACTACGTGTCAGACAGAATGGAGTATCGTCCATGTTGGCCCCCGCAATAAACTGTTCACCTCCAGCATCCAACTGTTTCAGAAGGCCTGAAGACCACAAAGAGAGACAGACGGACAAGCAAACATCTGTGAGTACTGCCAAATGACCTACACTTTTACAATTTAAAATGTTTAACAGCCTGATGATATCAGGAAAGCTAAAAAGAAGGTGTCGTCTGCATAAATAGGGTAATTCTCTCCACTAACCTGCAGCTTGCACCCAGTTACCGGCCACATACTTGTAGATTGCATAGTCCTTGTTGACACCCCAGATCCCTGCTGGTCCTACAGTGATATGCTTCAGGGAACCAGGCAGGCGGATCCATTCATCACCTACCAGGTAGTAGGGGATTTGACTTGTGTCCGTAGCAACCACTTGTCCCAGTCCTGCATCGATCTGCATCAGATTCTTGATGTTTACTACCTCCTGACAGTCCCAGGCTATGGAGACAAAGACATGAGTCGAGCACACAGACAACAAGGAGGATGACATTATGGAGCAAACTTCATCAACTCCATATTGAGCAAGCATGTTTCAGATGATGGTAACTTACCATGACTGATGGTCAGGAGACAGAGGACCAATAGGACGGCTGCAGTGACTCTCATGATGTCTCTGTAGATCTACAGTATACGTTTGGTTGTACCCCAGACTTCAAATGTCCCCTTGCAAGACTTTGAGCTTTTATAGCCCTGCACATACCTTTAACCAATGATGGCTTCCTGTTCCACCTGTTTAACAAAGACTTGAGGGTGTCCGGTGTCCGTCAGAGAGAAGGTGTCACGCCCTGGTCGAAGTATGTATGTTTTGTCTTCATTTATTTGGTCAGGCCAGGGTGTGACATGGGTTTATTTTGTGGTTTGTTTTTGTATTGGGGTTTTAGTAGGTATTGCGATTGTGGATGAGTAGGGTTGTCTAGGAAAGTCTATGGTTGCCTTGAGGCGGTTCTTAATCAGAGGCAGGTGATTTTCGTTGTCTCTGATTGGGAACCATATTGAGGCAGCCATATTCTTTGAGTGTTTTGTGGGTGGATGTTCCTGTCTTTGTTATCACAAGATAGGCTGTATAGGTTTTCACGGTCCGGTTATTGTTTTGTATTGTTAGTGTTTATTCTTCATTAAACATGTATCGACTTAACCACGCTGCATTTTGGTCCGATCCTTGTTCCACCTCTTCGTCAGAGGAGGAGATAGAAGAGAACCATTCCAGAAGGGTTGTGTTATTGTCACCTGATGACAAAGATTATTCCTTTGTTCTTCTCATGTTTTCTGTGTTTACATTGTAGTATGCATTTGCCATGTTTACATTTTGAAATACAGTGCCCATAGAAAGTCCACACCCACCTTGGATTTCTTCACATAGTATTTACAAAGTTTACAAAGTTTATATGCCCCGAATACAACAAGTCCTTAACCAACAATGCAGTTTAAATAAATAAGTATTAAGTTAAAAATGATAAGTAAAAAAATCAAATAATAAATAAAAATAGAGCAGCGGGGGGGAGCACAGGTTAGTCGAGGTAATTGACGTGGCAGTCCAGCGGATGAATCTGGGTTTGGCGGATGCCAGGTGAACGCTACCTGCCCGACTGCATATAGCCAACTATAGAGTTTGCTGGAGGAGAAATAATGGTCTTGGATGGTTTTTGTGGTTTAGGCTAGGCCACACTAGGTCATATAGTTTGTGTAAAGATGTTGTGGATCATGGCAAGACCGCAATTTGCAAGTGTTGCCATAGATTTTCAAGCGGACTTAACTCAAAACTGTAACTTGGCCACTCAGGAACATTCTCTGTCTTCTTGGTAACTGTCACGCCCTGACCTTAGTTATCTTTGTTTTCTTTATTATTTGGTTAGGTCAGATTGTGAAAAGGGTAGTTTGTTTAGTTTTTGTATTGTCTAGGGTTTTTTGTATGTCTAGGGTTGTCTAGTCTAGGTGTTTATATGTCTATGGTTGCCTAGATTTGTTCTCAATCAGAGGCAGCTGTTTATCGGTGTCTCTGATCGGGGACCATATTGAGGTAGTCATATTCCTTGGGTATTTTGTAGGTTGTTATTCTAGGTTTAGTTGCCTGTTCTGCACTAGCCATATTCCCTGGGTATTTTGTAGGTTGTTATTCTATGTTTAGTTGCCTGTTCTGCACTAGACATATTCCTTGGGTATTTTGTAGGTTGTTATTCTAGGTTTAGTTGCCTGTTCTGCACTAGACATATTCCTTGGGTATTTTGTAGGTTGTTATTCTAGGTTTAGTTGCCTGTTCTGCACTAGCCATATTCCTTGGGTATTTTGTAGGTTGTTATTCTAGGTTTAGTTGCCTGTTCTGCACTAGCCATATTCCCTGGGTATTTTGTAGGTTGTTATTCTAGGTTTAGTTGCCTGTTCTGCACTAGCCATATTCCCTGGGTATTTTGTAGGTTGTTATTCTATGTTTAGTTGCCTGTTCTGCACTAGCCATATTCCCTGGGTATTTTGTAGGTTATTATTCTAGGTTTAGTTGCCTGTTCTGCACTAGCCATATTGTATCACGGTTCGTTTTGTTATTTAGTTCTGTTCAGTGTTCTCTCTTTAATTAAAGAGTTATGTTCACTTACCACGCTGCGCCTTGGTCTCCTCATTTTGACGACCGTGACAGTAACCAATCAGTGTAGATTTGTCTTAATCCTGTTGAAAGGTGAATTCCTCTTCCAGTGGCTGGTGGGAAGCAGACTGATCAGGTTGTCCTCTAGGATTTTTCCTGTACTTAGCTTCATCCTGTTCATTTTCATCCTGAGAAACTTCCCAGTCTTTGCCAATGTCAAGCATACCCATACCATGATGCAGCCACCACCATGCTTTAAAATAAGGAGGCAGTTACTCAGTGATGTGTTGTGTTGGATTTTCCCCAAACATAAGGCTTTGCATTTAGGCTAAAACGTGTATTCCGCTGCTGTGTTCAGTTTGTTGCCTTGTTGAATACATATCCATGTTTTGTAATATTTTGTTCTGTACATTTTATAATTATTTTTACTCTGTAATTCAGGTCATTATTGTGGAGTCACTACAATGTTATTGATCCATCCTCAGTTTTCTCCCATCACAGCCATTGAACTCTAGCTGTTTTAAAATGACTAACCAGTTTCCTTCCTGTCCTGCAGCTCAGTTCAGAAGGACCAATGTATCTTTGTTGTGTCTGGGTGGTCTAAAACATCATCCACAGCATAATTATTAATGTGACCATACTTCATTCTCTTCATTCAACGACTTAATCATGGACACTCTTACTGACAGTTGTGGCTGCTTCACGTGATGTATTGTGGTCTCTACCTTCTTGCCACTTGTGCTGTTGTCTGCCCAATAATGTTTGTACCATGCTTTGCGCTGCTACCATGCTGTGCTGCTGCCATGTTGTGTTGCTAACATGTTGTCATGTTGTGTTGCTGCCATGCTGTTGTCTTAGGTCTCTATATAGTGTTGTGGTGTCTCTCTTGTCGTGATGTGTTTTGTCCTTTATTTGAATTACATTTTAGTTAAATGTTAAATTAAATAGATATTCAATATCTGATTTGACATTGTTACCCAATTACCAATCACTTCCCTCCTTTATGAGGCTTTTGTAAAGCTCCCTGGTCTGTATAGTTGAATCTGTGCTTGAAATTCAATACTTGACTGAGGGACCTTACAGATGCTGTATGTATACAGTGGCGGTTCTAGCTTGTATGGCAGCAGGGGGGCAGCAGCAGTTAGGTAGCGGGGCAGCAGCAGTTAGGTAGCGGGGCAGCAGCAGTTAGGTAGCGGGGCAGCAGCAGTTAGGTAGCGGGGCAGCAGCAGTTGGGTAGCGGGCCAGCAGCAGTTGGGTAGCGGGCCAGCAGCAGTTGGGTAGCGGGCCAGCAGCAGTTAGGTAGCGGGCCAGCAGCAGTTAGGTAGCGGGCCAGCAGCAGTTAGGTAGCGGGCCAGCAGCAGTTAGGTAGCGGGCCAGCAGCAGTTAGGTAGCGGGCCAGCAGCAGTTAGGTAGCGGGCCAGCAGCAGTTAGGTAGCGGGCCAGCAGCAGTTAGGTAGCGGGCCAGCAGCAGTTAGGTAGCGGGCCAGCAGCAGTTAGGTAGCGGGCCAGCAGCAGTTAGGTAGCGGGGCAGCAGCAGTTAGGTTGGGAGGCAGTATCAGTTTTGTGCTTGAAATTCAATACTTGACTGAGGGACCTTTCAGATGTTGTCTGTATACAGTGGCGGTTCTAGCTTGTATGGCTCCCTTGGCGAACCTCCCCTTCAATGTTAAGTTCAAAATGGTTTTACATTGAGCAGAAATCATTGGGTTGATGGAGGATTCCATGTCAGCTGAACAATTACCCAATTTTAATTACAGCCTTATCAAAGCTCACTGGACTTTTCCCAAGTGAAATGTTTTAAAGTGTACATTTAGGTAAGGTGTTTATGTCGCGTCTGTGACCGGACTATTTGAACATTGATTGATGACTAGTTATGGGATGCCTATTATTCTGTGTAGTTATGGGATGCTGATTACTCATCTAACATTGAACTACGAACATTGGAACATTGACTGAGTGCCTAGTTATTGGACACTGATGGTAGATTGAGCTATGATCATGATGTATTATGAGAGATGATGAGCTGTGACAAGGATTGCATTCTCAAATGCCTTGTTCATACAGAATGATGGATGTTTCTGCCCGCTACTAATTATTATTCCAGACGTGGAGACGACCCAAAGACGACCCAGGTAGTAGGTCACGTGCTTAATGCATATCAGGGATTTACATTAATGTATGAAAGGCACCTAACGACACATCGGGCAAGTCAGGAATATTTTTTGGTTACCTGAAGATTGGATCACTTGCCCGAAAATGTAAATGAGCTATTCACACTCAGAAGTGCCTTTTACTACACATAGGGGTGGACTCATGTATTTTGGTTGTTATGTAAGAACAGGCTCAACCAGCCTGACTGCCGTACATTGTCTGTCTTTCACTAACCTTTAAATGTAGAGGAACCAGAAAGATTTGTTTTAGGTTAAGACTACTGGAGTTAGTTTCAGTTGACTTGAATTCACTTTTTTATATCACCGGCCCAATGGTTCTACCTCAGAGCGGTGGGGCTACCTCAGAGCGGTGGGGCAGAGCAGTGGGGCAGAGCAGTGGGGCTACCTCAGAGCAGTGGGGCAGAGCAGTGGGGCTACCTCAGAGCGGTGGGGCTACCTCAGAGCGATGGGGCTACCTCAGAGCGATGGGGCTACCTCAGAGCGATGGGGCAGAGCGGTGGGGCAGAGCGGTGGGGCAGAGCAGTGGGGCTACCTCAGAGCGGTGGGGCTACCTCAGAGCAGTGGGGCTACCTCAGAGCAGTGGGGCTACCTCAGAGCAGTGGGGCAGAGCAGTGGGGCTACCTCAGAGCAGTGGGGCTACCTCAGAGCGGTGGGGCAGAGCGGTGGGGCAGAGCAGTGGGGCTACCTCAGAGCAGTGGGGCTACCTCAGAGCGGTGGGGCTACCTCAGAGCACTGGGGCTACCTCAGAGCGGTGGGGCTACCTCAGAGCAGTGGGGCTTCCTCAGAGCAGTGGGGCTTCCTCAGAGCAGTGGGGCTACCTCAGAGCACTGGGGCTACCTCAGAGCACTGGGGCTACCTCAGAGCACTGGGGCTACCTCAGAGCACTGGGGCTACCTCAGAGCAGGCTTAACTTGAGTGACTGCTCAGTTCACTTGCCCCTAAAGGCACCGTCAATCCTTACACATTTGTTCCATCCAGTGCCCTCTGGTTTACTGGCTGTGATGCTGACTCTGTGTTGAAGATAGAGGTGGGGTACTGTTCAAAATGCCTTGAATCCCACATTATCATTTCTGTGATTTTAGTGCTTCCAACCCCTGGTGTGTTTGAGCGACATTGCATTGGTCTATTTATTCTGAATCCATTGAGACCAATCATTAGCCTGTGTGATTAACCGGGGCTGAGCTAGAGCAGTGTTTGTGAGACCAGGGCGGATCCTGAAAACGTATCCTCTCACAAAAACGCCATTTAAAGTCTGATTGGTTTGAGCTACGAATGATTACTGCTTTATTTTTCATGAAATAAACTTCACTCTGAGTTGTGTGCTTGCCTTAATTGTGTACAGGTTTATTTTACAGCAGTCTTACCCTGTACCTACCCTCTGAGCAGGGCCGGCCCGCTCATTATTGTGATAGTTGAGTTCTCTATAGCTTGTTAGTTCATATACCTTGACACGTGACATATATGCCTAAGGCAAAGACAGTAAGAATACACCGTGTGTCACGCACGTCGTCAGGGAAATGACCGAACCAAGGTGCAGCGTTGTGAGAGTACATTTCTTTTTATTTTGAATGTCTCCAACAAAAACAAGAAACAACAAAAATGAACGTGAAGCTTACTAGGGCTGTGCAGATGCACCGGAGACACAGTGCACAGAGCCAGCGCAGGATAATCTGGGCTGTAGAGACGCACTGGCGGCCAGATGCGCTGAGCCGGCACATTCCGTACTGGCTGGAAGCCCACCCTAGGCCGGCTGATGCGGGGAGCTGGAATGTAGCGCACTGGGCTGTGAATGTGCACTGGAGACACAGTGCGCTCCATTGCATAACACGGTGGCTGACCAGTACCACTCTCCCTACGGTAAGCACAAGGAGTTGGCTCAGGGTTCCAACCTGACTCAGCCAATCTCCTCGTGTGCCCCCCCCCCATACACACACACACAATGTTTTGGGGTGTTGGCTGTTGAATTTATTATGGATAAATGAATAAACAATATCCCCATTTAAAATAGAATTGTATGTAGGTAAACTTATACTTTGTTTTATAAGTGATTGACAATATGAGTTCATAAGAAGGGATTGTGTGACAGGACAAGGAGTAATAAAAGTTAATGAACACCATTCCAACTAGGCAGAAACAAATGGGTTAGGTACTGAGTAAACACATAATGTCGTTAGCCTATGGTTGACCCAACTGAAACTTAGCTCTGGGGTTTTTAGATAAGGCAGTGAGTGCATTCCTAGGTTTTCTGTCTAATAAAACTTACAGTTCAGTGGTGATCGATAATGTTGAGGGGTCAAAAGTCAATCTGGGAGTGTGTTAGTAAGTTAGAATGAACTTTTCACCTTACTTAGTCCCAGTCGAGAGGAGGGGATTCTGTTAAAGCAGTGAAATGACGTCATGATCTGTATATAAACTGATGCATGTGTTTAAGTGGTAGCGCGCTCCGAGAATAAATTATATTCCCTATTATTGAAAGACTGGTCTGCGTCTATTTTATGCAAACAAGAAATCTTACAAATTCTCATAAAATAGATTAAGGGCTTTCAATTGATGAAAGCACATTGGCATAATTAAATTATATTAATATTGGCCTCCCGGTCTTTAGTGCCAGCCGTGACCCTGTGTAAATCCTGGGCCCTTTTACTCGCTGCCTCTGCCGTCCTCGCTGCTTCCACCTGCTCCCACGGCAAGAGATCCTTTCCCACCAGGATCTCCTCCCACGTCCAGGATCCTTTCCCATTCAGGATGTCCTCCCATGTCCAGAACTCCTTACCACACTGCTTGATCCGTTTGTGGTGGGTAGTTCTGTTACGCACGTTGTCAGGGAAATGTCCGGACCAAGGTGCAGCGTGGTGAGAGTACATTTCTTTTTATGTTATAAATGTCGCCAACAAACGCAACAACAACAAAAACGACCGTGAAGCTTACTAGGGCTATACAGGCCACTAACAAAGTCAACTACCCACAACTAAGTGGAAAAACAGGCTGCCTAAGTATGATTCCTAATCAGAGACAATGATAGACAGCTGTCCCTGATTGAGAACCATACCCAGCCAAAACATAGAAATAGAAAATATAGAAATAAAAAAACTAGAATCCCCACCCTAATCACACCCTGGCCTAACCAAAATTGAGAATAAAAGCCTCTCTATGGCCAGGGCGTGACACAGTGACAGAATAAATTGAACCACACCTTTTTTAGCAACCTCTGTCTGGTGAAGTCCACAAAGCATATTGCACGTAACAAACAGTGACATGACTTACAGTAGGAAGTAAATCTTTCTGACATTTCATGACCACTAAACAACTACTAACTTAGAACCACGTTACCGCAAGTATAACAAAATAAACAGGAGCTGCCTCCACTATTCCAGCACAATTTAATCTTCAACATTTTAACATCAAATCCCTTATGCTTAGTCTAAAACAGCGACAGCTAATATACCAAAATATATTTTTTAAACTATTTAGTCCAATCAATGTCCAATCAATCTCACTGTGTTCTTTGGGACCTTCAATGCTGCAGAAATGTGTTGGTATCCTTCCCTAGATCTGTGCCTCGCCACAATCCTGTCTCAGATCTCTACAGACAATTCCTTTGATATCATGGCTTGGTTTTTTCTCTGACATGCACTGTCAACTGTGGGACCAGATATAGACAGGTGTGTACCTTTCCAAATCAAGTCACATCAAGTGAATTTACAACAGGTGGATTATCAATGGAAACAGGATGCACCTGTACTCAAAATGAGTCTAGTATCAAATGGTCTGTATACTTGTGTAAATAAATATTAATAAATATATATATATAAATATTCTTATGGCTGCAATCCCGTTAACAGGATCGATATGACAACAGCCAGCGAAAGTGCAGGGCGCCAAATTCAAACAACAGAAATCTCATATTTAAAATTCCTCAAACATACAATTATTTTATACCATTTTAAAGGTAATCTTGTTGGTAATCCCACCACAGTGTCTGATTTCTAAAAGGCTTTACAGCAAAAGCAGCACAAACGATTATGTTAGGTAACCACCAAATCACTGAATAACACAGCCATTTTCCCAGCCAAAGACAGGAGTCACAAAAAGCAGAAAGTAGTAGCAGGCGTTTACTCTGGGCACCTCTGGGCACCTTATTCATCCAAGCTACTCAATACTGCCCCCAGCCATAAAAAAAATATTGCTTTGTCGTTATGGGGTATTGTGTGTGTAGATGTCGTTTTGTGCCGTCAAGAGCCAGGTGGTAGACAGCAGGTGGTAGACATCATGCTCTAGCTGGTCTGACCAGCATGGTCTAGCTGGTTTTGCTGGTGACAAACCTTCACTGTATTTTGGAAACATACAAGCTTATAATGGTGATGCTGTTATACTGGTGACGAAGCTGGTCAAGCTGGTCTGATCACGTACAACAGTTTGGGTCGTATTTAGTGATATTTCTAACCCTGGAAGTCATTCTGGATGCATATTGTGAGAACAAAAGTTCACAACATCCCTTTTCAAGCCAGCATGACGTGACTTGATTCTGGTGACTGGCTTATGTTGGTCACCATCAAAAACACACTGAAGTCTGGTCATCACAAAAAGACAACAAAGAGACCACGGAAACTAAGCAAAGGCTGGTCACCAGCATCCTCAACAGGCTCTTCCTGGTCTAGGCTGTTTTTCTCAGCAGAGGAGGCCGCCATTTTTACACACGTGAATACTCTACACCTCAATTATTGATCACACAGCGCTTGTGATGTACTGTAGGTTGACATAGCAAACATACAGGCCTAAAGACAGTCTACACCTCCATTTTGTTGTGTTACAAAGTGGGCTTGAAATAGATTTAATTGTATTGTTTTTGTCATTGATCTACACAAAATAATCCATGAATACTCCATAAAGTAAAAAAACAAATCTGAAATGTTTTACAAATTAATAACAATGAATTAACTACAATATAGTTGTTGCGTAAGTAGTGGAAGTAAAATGTGGCTTAACAAATCACATAAATGATATTGCCTCACTGTGTGAAATAATAGGGGGTTGACCCTTCCTCTGTCCCCCATACATACAGTGGTGGATTTAGGTATAGGCGACATGGGCAGCCGCCTAGGGCGGCATCCTGCTGGGGGCGGCACGGGGCGCCCGCACAAAAAACAAAAACAATCATATTCGGAATGGTGAAATTTGCGCAATGGTTTTCTATCGCTCATTTTCAAGTCACTTAACTTTGTCAGAGTGGGTTCACTGATTCTAGTTTGTGAGCTAGGCAGGCTACTTCCTGGGAAGGTAAACCTCTCAGAAGTAGGAGATGGGAGGGGGGGGTTGACCTCCGGTCTCCCCACTGGAAGCCCGTGGTAGGCAGAGTTGGGGAATCTATCAAATAGCGCACCTCTAACTTTGTACAGTACTAATGCAATTAGTGGTGACATTTAGTTTGTGTGTTTCTTGTTTGAAGTGCAATAATCCGGTTCTCTTCTTTATAAGTGTGTTATTCTATATATGTATTTGGTGTGATACAGGATTTGTGAAATTTAGCTTTATTTGTGTGTTTTTTGTTAGAAATAGGTTAATAGTGTAACAATTCAAGTCTCTTTTGTATTTGTATTTATACACTACAATTTGTTTCTATTGGTCTTTGCTACTTATTTTTGAAATGTATAGTTTTAAATGTTATGTTTATTTGTTTGTGTTGTTCCAAATGTCTGAATAAAAATGACAGTTAAAAAAAAGAGACAAGGACAAAATAAAATGTAAACACAGAAAACATGAGAAGAACAAAGGAATGATCTTTGTCATCAGGTGACAATAACACAACCCTTCTGTAACGGTTCTCTTCTATCTCCTCCTCTGACGAAGAGGTGGAACAAGGATCGGACCAAAATGCAGCATGGATAATTCGATACATGTTTAGTGAAGAATAAACACTAACAATACAAAACAATAACCGGACCGTGAAAACCTATACAGTCTATCTTGTGATAACAAAGACAGGAACATCCACCCACAAAACACTCAAAGAATATGGTTGCCTCAATATGGTTCCCAATCAGAGACAATGAAAATCACCTGCCTCTGATTAAGAACCGCCTCAAGGCAACCATAGACTTTCCTAGACAACCCTACTCAGCCACAATCCCAATACCTACTAAAACCCCAATACAAAAACAAACCACAAAATAAACCCATGTCACACCCTGGCCTGACCAAATAAATGAAGACAAACATACATACTTCGACCAGGGCGTGACACCTTCTCTCTGACGGACACCGGACACCCTCAAGTCTTTGTTAAACAGGTGGAACAGGAAGCCATCATTGGTTAAAGGTATGTGCAGGGCTATAAAAGCTCAGTCTTGCAAGGGGACAATTGAAGTCTGGTGTACAACTAATCGTATACTGTAGATCTACAGAGACATCATGAGAGTCACTGCAGCCGTCCTATTGGTCCTCTGTCTCCTGACCATCAGTCATGGTAAGTAACCATCATCTGAAACATGCTTGATCAACTTGAAATTGATCATCAAGTTCACTCCATAATGTCATCCTCCTTGTTGTCTGTGTGCTCGACTCATGTCTTTGTCTCCAAAGCCTGGGACTGTCAGGAGGTAGTAAACATCAAGAATCTGATGCAGATCGATGCAGGACTGGGACAAGTGGTTGCTACGGACACAAGTCAAATCCCCTACTACCTGGTAGGTGATAAATGGATCCGCCTGCCTGGTTCCCTGAAGCATATCACTGTAGGACCAGCAGGGATCTGGGGTGTCAACAAGGACTATGCAATCTACAAGTTTGTGGCTGGTAACTGGGTGCAAGCTGCAGGTTAGTGGAGAGAATTACTCAATATTCATCCAGACGACACCTGCTTCTTAGCTTTCCTGATACCATCAGGCTGTTGAAAACATTTTAAATTGTAAACGTGTAGGTTATTTGGCAGTACTCACAGATATGTGCTCCTTATTTGCTTGTCCGTCTGTCTGTCTGTCTTTGTGGTCTTCAGGCCTTCTGAAGCAGTTGGATGCTGGAGGTGAACAGTTTATTGTGGGGGCCAACATGGACGATACTCCATTCTGTCTGACACGTAGTGCCACAGTTGGCTACAAGGGTTCAGGCTCACCTCTTCCATGGACAGGATTGCCAGGAGCTGTGAAGTACTACAGCTGTGGACCCTTTGGGTGCTGGGCAGTCAACAAGAATGATGATATCTTCTTAATGAGTGTAAGATCTGGGAAAGAGTGTGAGAGCTGGAGTATAGTAGTAGAGGATGGAGAGTGTCAGTTATTCTAAAACTGTTTCATATTATATCTGTTGTAATTGTCCTAAAACACTGATTGAATCTGTTTGTTTCCAGCTGAATCAAGACTGTCAAAACAACGGGTGGAGTCACATTGACGGCAAGCTTTCCATGATTGAGGTGGCAACTGATGGTAGTGTCTTTGGGGTCAACTCTGTAGGCCATGTTTATACCAGGTAAGGTTACTACTGAACTATGTGTATAATAATGGTATACCTTTAATTATAATTATTATCCTTACTGTACATGCTTTGTGAAGCTCTTTACACAACTAGTAAAATACTGTAGATACATAAATAAAATCAGTCAAATATAACCAGATCTAAACTTATAGGACTTATAAAGACATGTGTAGACATTGTAAGATGAAGTATGTAAAAGTGGGATGTCCTGTATAGCTACAGTTTGGGATAAAAACAACAACTTCCCAGACACCCCACCACTTGTTTTGGTAAACAGCTGAGGAATGTAGTTAGAGAAATGTAACCACTCTCAAATTCATACATGGAGCTACGGATGCAAAGACAGATCAATTATTTGTTTTTTTTAAATGTAACATGTTTTTTAAAGCTATACATTGTTTGTTTACAAACAATTGAGGAAAAGCTTACATTTTAGCTTCTGATGTGGTTGAATAAAGCTCAAGAGGCAGAAGTTATATTTTTCAAAAATCTATGGTTATATTCAATTATTACAGTCCAAAAATGGATGTACTTAAAATAATGGATAAGCTTTAAAACATGAACCTCAACCCTTTCTTCAACACAGAAACGGCATCACAGCCAGTAAACCAGAGGGCACCGGATGGAGCAATATCCCAATGTCCATGCACATGGGCCACGTGACCTATGACCTGGGCCGTCTTTGGGTCATCTCCAAGTCTGGAGTCACCATGGTGTGCACACCTTAGCCTCTCCTCTGCGTCTAAATGCCGTTCGGGATCTGTCTAAAGTTCACTTGCTAACTCATTGATCTCTCTTTCTGGAACAGCCTTCTGCTTGAGAATGCCCAACATTAGTTGTAAGGAATCCTTCATTCTAAAACCTACTACTAACTATACTTTTCAGTACTTCATCTCTGTCAATAGTAATCACTGATCTTAATGATCTTGCTTCAGAGGTTATTCATAGAGATGGATGGAATCCTTTTTAATGCTTATTATCTCATTATATAACCATTTCCTGTAAAAAAAATAAAGCATTCAGTTTGAGGCTATTGTAATTTCCGTGTCTCTTTTTTTCATATTGAACAGGGGGATTTTTGTTTGCTCTGCCAGTGACGATTTTAGCATGTACATCTTGGTGCGGGAAACTCAACAAATTGTTTGAGATACATTCCAGCAAAGCCACTACACAACACAACCTTAAACCAGTGGTGGAAAAAGTACTTCATTGTCATACTTGAGTAAAAGTAAAGATGCCTTAATAGGAAATGACTCAAGTGAAAGTCACCAAGTAAAATACTACTAGTAAATAGAATAGCTAAAATATAGATAAGTATCAAAAGTAAAAGTAAAACTTCCTTATTTTAAGTAAACCAGACGACACAATAAAAAAATGTACAGATCGCTAGGGGCATACTCTAACACTCAGACAACATTTATAAACAATGCATGTGTGTTTAATGAGTACCAGATCAGAGGCAGTAAGGATGACCAGGGATGTTCTCTGATAAGGGTGTGAATCGAACCATTTACTTTTGGGTGCCAGAGAATATGTATGGAGTAAAAAGTACATTTTTTTTTTTTTAGGAATGTAGTGAAGTAAAAGTACAAGTTGGCAAAAATATAAATTGTAAAGTACAGATAGGGGCGGCAGGGTAGCCTTGTGGTTAGAGTGTTGGACTAGAACCGGAAGGTTGCAAGTTCAAACACCCGAGCTGACAAGGTACAAATCTGTCGTTCTGCCCCTGAACAGGCAGTTAACCCACTGTTCCTAGGCCGTCATTGAAAATAAGAATTTGTTAACTGACTTGCCTGGTTAAATAAAGGTAAAATAAATACCAAAAAAATGACTTAGTAGTACATTAAAGTATTTTTACTTAAGTACTTTACACCACTGCATTAAACAAACCTGCACTATTGTAAAGTGACTGTTCTACTGGATGTCATAAGGTGAATGCACCAATTTGTAAGTCGCTCTGGATAAGAGCGTCTGCTAAATGACTTAAATGTAATGTAATCCATTAATTGCAGTATAAGAGTGACAGACAGTGCCCACATACCGTTAGGGCCTACATAAAGCTATGCAGACAGCAGAGCTTTCCTTTCTGCACCATGGAGTGAATCCTTACCACCAATACACCTGACTATCAGCGGAGCCTGGCAACCTGGTCTCAGAGTAATTAGTATTCTGTATGTAAATCTGAGACCACTATTTAGTATGATATGTTACATTTCGTATTTCGTATTCATTTGTGGATGTCCATTACCATTTTCATACGATATGTTACGAATTATCATTTGTATTATATGTTACGAACTTGCAAAGCGTACATTATGTTACATATTCTGGTTAGCTGGCTAACGTTAGCTTGACAGCTAATGTTAGATAGGCTAGGTTAGGGATTAAGTTTAGGAGTTAGGTTAAAGGGTTAAGGTTAGGGGAAGGGTTAGCTAACATGTTAAGTAGTTGTGAAGTTCCTAATAAATAATAAATAGTTGCAGTAGCTAATTAGCTAAATTGCTAAAGCTAGCCGTGATGAGATTCAAACGCGTTATACACCCACCCATCCACCCAGACTTAAGTAATCATGTGTCAAACCAAACCTAACATATCATACTAAGTTGATTGTCCCAGACTTATGTTTATGAGACCAGGCTGTGCATCATCTGGCAGCAATACAGTTAATTTGGCATAATTCACTGCATTTTATAAAAACAGCTGTATGGCAGACTTGCTTAAATAAATATGGTTTCTACGGATTCCTTGTGGATTTGTGTAACTCAATAATCACATTCTGCGTCAATAATAGTGAATGCCTGTTATGCACGTGAGTGAGGACCCAAAAGCGGTTTAACAAATACAGAGTCCTTTAATGTCAAAACACAGGGAAGACATAGATCCTCTTCAGATGTATATAATGGCAAAATAGACAACCCGCAGAGAGGGCGACAAATGAATCATAAAGTCCTTCTGATATTTACAGAAGAGTCCCCTTCTTAACAGCAGAGGAGAATAGCTGGGTGAGAGTCTCCTTCTTAGCAGCAGAGGAGAATAGCTGGGTTAGAGTCCCCTTCTTAGCAGCAGAGGAGAATAGCTGGGTTAGAGTCCCCTTCTTAGCAGCAGAGGAGAATAGCTGGGTGAGCGGCGACAGACTGCTGGTCTCTCTGGGTAGGCGTGGGTCGTAGAGGACAGAGGTACCTGATCACACGTAGCATCAGATGAACAGGCAGATTCCGACAGGACAAGGGTGAAGCAAACGAGACGATAGTTTGGTTCTGGCATGAGAAACTCAAACGAGAATCTGACAAAGACAGAAGCAGGAACAGAGAGAGAAATAGAGACCTAATCAGAGGGAAAAAGGGAACAGGTGGGAAAAGGGTGAACGAGGTAGTTAGAGAACATGAGGAACAGCTGGGGGAAGGAGAGGAAGAGAAGGTAACCTAATACGACCAGCAGACAGAGACGGAGTGAAGAGAAAGAACAGGAACAAGACATAATATGACAATACATGACAATACCGACATGAGTTTAGGCTTTTGAACCACACACAAACATTATTACATTTATGTTCAGTAAATTCATAATGTTTGTTCTGATCATTAGCAAACGATCTGCGACGAGGTAGGCCTATTCCTTTAGTACTTTCAAAATGGACACCGCCAGAAATTCAGATGTTATTTCAGATAAATTCAGCAATGTAATGAGTCCTTAACTTCACTCTTCTTTAAATCACCACAGACAGACAGACACAGAGAGAGAGAGAGTTATATGGAGCTACGGATGTTCCTAGGCTGTCATTGAAAATAAGAATTTGTTCTTAACTGACTTGCCTGGTTAAATAAAGGTAAAATAAATTAAAAATAAAATTGGCGTCGGCCAGTGCTTACTAGGGTGTAGAGTACCATGTAGGCCATCAAAGGAAATGTATAAATAATGTGTTAGAGCCACCGTTTGTAAAACAGGCTGTTGTGTCATACATTTTATCTCCTGCCTGTAGGCTACAGAAAAGGCTACATACTATTTCTACCATATACTATATCCAGGTACGGGATCAAGTGCGTGAACCAACATTTTTTATGGGCTTAATCATAGAATTACATATACAGTCCCTAAGGATCTCTGTGGGCCTAGTCAAAAATATTTTTTGTTTAACTTATATGTTTAACAAATATGTTACCTTTTACTGTGGAACAAACAATGTTTTCATCTGATTGTCAAACTATAATTTCAAAGGGCTCCTCCATAGGCCACCCGCACATGTTTATCCACTTGCAAGATATTTCCAGCTTCCAAATAGTGGTGAGTGGAAAGAGACATCTTTTTCACAAAACACCAAAAAGTTTCATGTCAAATTTGGCTACTGTCACCAGGGAAGAATTTATACATCCACTGCTGTTGCCGCGCGTTTCGGGGTCAGCCACTCATCTCTGCCTTGGCAAAATGTCAATGTTCTAGTTGAACCACATCGTATTTGAGTGTAGGCTATACCATTATTTTTCAAGTTCATTCGCCATTCATTTGTCATGTCTCTAACATGCGGTATAATTTATTTTGGTGGAGCGCCACAGCGATGCCAACAGAGGGGCCGCTGGGAATGAACATGCAAAATATTTTGTACCCCTGCCTTATCACAGGGCGACATCAGTGCTCACCTAAAAAGCCCATGTGCCACTGGTTGAGAGCAATTGTAATTGTTTTTGGGCAGAATTACATGAGGTTTTTGTTTCACCC
This sequence comes from Oncorhynchus gorbuscha, assembly GCF_021184085.1. Taxonomy (NCBI): domain Eukaryota; kingdom Metazoa; phylum Chordata; class Actinopteri; order Salmoniformes; family Salmonidae; genus Oncorhynchus; species Oncorhynchus gorbuscha. The sequence goes on from NW_025747102.1 coordinate 61,401, forward strand.
CTATGTGTAGTTAAAAGGCAATTCTGAGTGTGAGCAGCTCATTTACATTTTCAGGCAAGTGATCCAATCTTCAGTTAACCAAAAAATACTCCTGACTTGCCCGATGGGCAGGTGCCTTTCAGACTTTAATGTCAATCCCTGATGAGCATGAAGCACGTGACCTACGACCTGGGTCGTCTTTGGGTCGTCTCCAGTCGGTTTCACCATGCAGTGCACACATTGAGAATAAATAGTAGTGGGCAAAAACATCCATCATTCTGTATGAACAAGGCATTTGAGAATGCAATCCTTGTCACAGCTCATCATCTCTCATATTACATCATGATCATAGCTCAATCTACCATCAGTGTCCAATAACTAGGCACTCAGTCAATGTTCCAATGTTCGTAGTTCAATGTTAGATGAGCAATCAGCATCCCATAACTACGCAGCATAATAGGCATCACATAACTAGTCATTAATCAATGTTCAAATAGTTCAGTCACAGACACGACATAAACATCTTACCTAAATGTACACTTCAAAACATTTCATTTGGAAAAAGTCCAGTAAGCTTCGATATGGCTGACATGGCTGACATGGAATTCTCCATCAACCCAATGATTTCTGCTCTATGTAAAACAATTATGAACCTAAATATTGAAGTTTGCCTTTGCAACACAGAGAGCTGAGTTGATCAAACAGAGTATAATTTGCTGAGACTGATAACTTTACAAATCTAGGTTGGCTGAAAATACTGTTATGCTGGTGAATGAGGACCCAAAAGCGACTTAACGAAAACAGAGTCTTTATTCCAGTATATGACAAAAGTAATAATCCTGGAAAAATCAAGAAGAAAACAAAACAGGAAAAAACTTAAATCCACTCGTAGTAACGAGGACAGACTGGAGACTCGACCATTGACTGCAGGTTGCTTCAGGAAGGCACCGACCGTAGCAGACTAAGACACCTGCTCTCACGCAGCATCTGAAGGAGACAAAACACGACAGGGCGAGACAAGGACACAGAACAGCGAACATCATACAAGGATCCGACAAGGACAGAAGCGGAAAACAAGGGGAGAAATAGGGCTCTAATCAGAGGGCAAAATAGGGAACAGGTGTGAAAAGAGTAAATGAGTGAGTTAGGAGAATGATGAACAGCTGGGAGCAGGAACGGAACGATAGAGAGAAGAGAGAGAGGGAGGGGGAGAGAGAGGGATAGAAAAAGGGAACGAACCTAATAAGACCAGCAGGGGGAAACGAACAGAAGGGAAAGCACAAGGACAAGACAATATATGACAAAACATGACAAATACATATCTCATTAACATATTTCCCAGTGTGCTACCACTGAAATAACAGACAACTCTTATCAATGTTGATATCCCCTGTAGGGTTGTGATTCATTGTGGTTAAATGAAAAGCAACAGAGTTGGTTTCCTTCCCTGAATCTCCATCCGACACTCTAAAATGTAGATGACTGTCTTTAGCAAATTCTCTTCTAACCAGTGATAAACAAATTATTCACCGGATTTGTCAGTTGTGTTCGATCTGATCAAATGCCACTTGTCAAAACAACAGGGTTCGTGGCGCATATGCAGTTGATGATGTGTTCAAAAAATACAAGTAATCTGAGTACATTAGCTTTTCAATGGATCGCAAACTGTTTCTGCATATTGACTAGTGATTTTTTTTGTACTATAAATGGAACTAACAGTAATCGTGAAAACAGGTTTGCCCTGTCTAGACTAGTGAGATTGTTGTATCTGTTTATCTGGTCTGTGGTTACTCAGAACAGCTTTCATAGAAGCCACAGTCTTGTTGTGCCTTGAGAAATAGTTATAACATTCCAATCCATTTCAACATGATACTGAGATTGACAAAACAGCATTTAGGTAGGGGGGCAACAGCAGTTAGGTAGGGGGCAACATCAGTTAGGTAGGGGGCAGCAGCAGTTAGGTAGGGGGCAACAGCAGTTAGGTAGGGGGCAACAGCAGTTAGGTAGCAGTTAGGTAGGGGCAACAGCAGTTAGGTAGGGGGCAACAGCAGTTAGGTAGGGGGCAACAGCAGTTAGGTAGGGGGCAACAGCAGTTAGGTAGGGGGCAACAGCAGTTAGGTAGGGGGCAACAGCAGTTAGGTAGGGGGCAACAGCAGTTAGGTAGGGGGCAACAGCAGTTAGGTAGGGGGCAACAGCAGTTAGGTAGGGGGCAACAGCAGTTAGGTAGGGGGCAACAGCAGTTAGGTAGGGGGCAGCAGTTAGGTAGGGGCAGCAGTTAGGTAGGGGGCAGCAGCAGTTAGGTAGGGGGCAACAGCAGTTAGGTAGGGGGCAACATCAGTTAGGTAGGGGGCAACATCAGTTAGGTAGGGGGCAACAGCAGTTAGGTAGGGGGCAACATCAGTTAGGTAGGGGGCAACATCAGTTAGGTAGGGGCAACATCAGTTAGGTAGGGGGCAACAGCAGTTAGGTAGGGGCAGTTAGGTAGGGGCAGCAGTTAGGTAGGGGGCAACAGCAGTTAGGTAGGGGGCAACAGCAGTTAGGTAGGGGGCAACATCAGTTAGGTAGGGGCAACAGCAGTTAGGTAGGGGGCAACATCAGTTAGGGGGCAGGGTTAGGTAGGGGCAACATCAGTTAGGTAGGGGCAACAGCAGTTAGATAGGGGCAGCAGCAGTTAGGTAGGGGGCAGCAGCAGTTAGGTAGGGGGCAACAGCAGTTAGGTAGGGGCAGCAGCAGTTAGGTAGGGGCAGCAGCAGTTAGGTAGGGGCAGCAGCAGTTAGGTAGGGGGCAACAGCAGTTAGGTAGGGGGCAACATCAGTTAGGTAGGGGCAACAGCAGTTAGGTAGGGGGCAACATCAGTTAGATAGGGGGCAACATCAGTTAGGTAGGGGGCAGCAGCAGTTAGGCAGGGGGCAACAGCAGTTAGATAGGGGCAGCAGCAGTTAGGTAGGGGCAGCAGCAGTTAGGTAGGGGCAACAGCAGTTAGGTAGGGGGGCAACATCAGTTAGGTAGGGGGCAACAGCAGTTAGGTAGGGGGCAACATCAGTTAGGTAGGGGCAACATCAGTTAGGTAGGGGGCAACATCAGTTAGGTAGGGGGCAGCAGCAGTTAGGTAGGGGCAACATCAGTTAGGTAGGGGGCGACATCAGTTAGGTAGGGGGCAGCAGCAGTTTGGTAGGGGCAACAACAGTTAGGTAGGGGCAGCAGCAGTTAGGTAGTGGGGCAACAGCAGTTAGGTAGGGGGCAACATCAGTTAGGTAGGGGGCAACAGCAGTTAGGTAGGGGCAGCAGCAGTTAGGTAGGGGGCAACAGCAGTTAGGTAGGGGGCAGCAGCAGTTAGGTAGTGGGGCAACAGCAGTTAGGTAGTGGGGCAACAGCAGTTAGGTAGGGGCAGCAGCAGTTAGGTAGGGGCAACAGCAGTTAGGTAGGGGGCAGCAGCAGTTAGGTAGGGGGCAGCAGCAGTTAGGTAGGGGCAACAGCAGTTAGGTAGGGGGCAGCAGCAGTTAGGTAGGGGGCAGCAGCAGTTAGGTAGGGGCAGCAGCAGTTAGGTAGGGGGCAACAGCAGTTAGGTAGGGGGCAACATCAGTTAGGTAGGGGCAACATCAGTTAGGTAGGGGGCAACAGCAGTTAGGTAGGGGGCAACATCAGTTAGGTAGGGGGCAACATCAGTTAGGTAGGGGGCAACATCAGTTAGGTAGGGGGCAACAGCAGTTAGGTAGGGGGCAGCAGCAGTTAGGTAGGGGGCAGCAGCAGTTAGGTAGGGGGCAACAGCAGTTAGGTAGGGGGCAACAGCAGTTAGGTAGGGGGCAACATCAGTTAGGTAGGGGGCAACAGCAGTTAGGTAGGGGGCAACATCAGTTAGATAGGGGGCAACATCAGTTAGGTAGGGGCAGCAGCAGTTAGGTAGGGGGCAACAGCAGTTAGATAGGGGGCAACATCAGTTAGGTAGGGGGCAGACATCAGTTAGGTAGGGGGCAGCAGCAGTTTGGTAGGGGGCAACAACAGTTAGGTAGGGGGCAGCAGCAGTTAGGTAGGGGGCAGCAGCAGTTAGGTAGTGGGGCAACAGCAGTTAGGTAGGGGGCAACATCAGTTAGGTAGGGGGCAACAGCAGTTAGGTAGGGGGCAGCAGCAGTTAGGTAGGGGGCAACAGCAGTTAGGTAGGGGGCAGCAGCAGTTAGGTAGTGGGGCAACAGCAGTTAGGTAGTGGGGCAACAGCAGTTAGGTAGGGGGCAGCAGCAGTTAGGTAGGGGGCAGCAGCAGTTAGGTAGGGGCAGCAGCAGTTAGGTAGGGGCAGCAGCAGTTAGGTAGGGGGCAACAGCAGTTAGGTAGGGGGCAACAGCAGTTAGGTAGGGGCAGCAGCAGTTAGGTAGGGGCAGCAGCAGTTAGGTAGGGGCAGCAGCAGTTAGGTAGGGGGCAACACCAGTTAGGTAGGGGCAGCAGCAGTTAGGTAGTGGGGCAGCAGCAGTTAGGTAGGGGGCAACATCAGTTAGGTAGTAGGCAACATCAGTTTGTTAGGGGGCAACATCAGTTTGTTAGGGGGCAACATCAGTTAGGTAGGGGGCAACATCAGTTAGGTAGGGGGCAACATCAGTTAGGTAGGGGGGCAACATCAGTTAGGTAGGGGCAACATCAGTTAGGTAGGGGGCAACATCAGTTAGGTAGGGGGCAACATCAGTTAGGTTGGGGGCAACATCAGTTAGGTAGGGGGCAACATCAGTTAGGTAGGGGGCAACATCAGTTAGGTAGGGGGCAACATCAGTTAGGTAGGGGCAACATCAGTTAGGTAGGGGGCAACATCAGTTAGGTTGGGGGCAACATCAGTTAGGTAGGGGGCAACATCAGTTAGGTAGGGGGCAACATCAGTTAGGTAGGGGGCAACTTCAGTTAGGTAGGGGGCAATATCAGTTAGGTAGGGGGCAACATCAGTTAGGTAGGGGGCAACATCAGTTAGGTAGGGGGCAACAGCAGTTAGGTAGGGGGCAACAGCAGTTAGGTAGGGGCAACAGCAGTTAGGTAGGGGCAACAGCGGTTAGGTAGGGGCAGCAGCGGTTAGGTAGGGGGCAACAGCGGTTAGGTAGGGGGCAACATCAGTTAGGTAGGGGGCAACAGCAGTTAGGTAGGGGGCAACAGCAGTTAGGTAGGGGCAGCAGCAGTTAGGTAGGGGGCAACAGCAGTTAGGTAGGGGACAACAGCAGTTAGGTAGGGGACAACAGCAGTTAGGTAGGGGGCAACAGCAGTTAGGTAGGGGGCAACAGCAGTTAGGTAGGGGGCAACAGGAGTTAGGTAGGGGGCAACAGCAGTTAGGTAGGGTGCAACAGCAGTTAGGTAGGGTGCAACAGCAGTTAGGTAGGGGCAGCAGCAGTTAGGTAGGGGGCAGCAGCAGTTAGGTAGGGGGCAGCAGCAGTTAGGTAGGGGCAGCAGCAGTTAGGTAGGGGGCAACAGCAGTTAGGTAGGGGGCAACAGCAGTTAGGTAGGGGGCAACAGCAGTTAGGTAGGGGGCAAGCAGCGGTTAGGTAGGGGCAACAGCGGTTAGGTAGGGGGCAACATCAGTTAGGTAGGGGGCAACAGCAGTTAGGTAGGGGGGCAACAGCAGTTAGGTAGGGGCAACAGCAGTTAGGTAGGGTGCAACAGCAGTTAGGTAGGGGGCAGCAGCAGTTAGGTAGGGGGCAACAGCAGTTAGGTAGGGGGCAACAGCAGTTAGGTAGGGTGCAACAGCAGTTAGGTAGGGGGCAGCAGCAGTTAGGTAGGGGCAGCAGCAGTTAGGTAGGGGCAGCAGCAGTTAGGTAGGGGGCAGCAGCAGTTAGGTAGGGGCAGCAGCAGTTAGGTAGGGGGCAGCAGCAGTTAGGTAGGGTAGCAGCAGTTAGGTAGGGGTAGCAGCAGTTAGGTAGGGGGCAGCAGCAGTTAGGTAGGGGCAGCAGCAGTTAGGTAGGGGGCAGCAGCAGTTAGGTAGTGGTGCAGTAGCAGTTAGGTAGTTAGGTGCAGTAGCAGTTAGGTAGGGGCAACAGCAGTTAGCAACAGTGAGGTAGGGGCAGTAGCAGCAGTGAGGTAGGGGGCAGTAGCAGTTAGGTAGCAGGACAGTAGCAGGACAGTAGCAGTTAGGTAGCAGGGCAGTTAGCAGTTAGGTAGCAGGACAGTTAGCAGGGGGGCAGTAGCAGTTAGGTAGCAGGGCAGTAGCAGTTAGGTAGCAGGGCAGTTAGCAGTTAGGTAGCAGGGCAGTTAGCAGATAGGTAGCAGTTAGGCAGTAGCAGCAGTAGGTAGCAGGGCAGTAGCAGTTAGGTAGCAGCGCAGTTGGGTAGCAGTTAGGTAGCAGGAGGAGTAGCAGTTAGGTAGCAGGGCAGTTAGGTAGCAGCAGTTAGGTAGCAGGGCAGTAGCAGTTAGGTAGCAGGGCAGTAGCAGTTAGGTAGCAGCGCAGTAGCAGTTAGGTAGCAGGGCAGTAGCAGTTAGGTAGCAGGGCAGTAGCAGGGCAGTAGCAGTTAGGTAGCAGGGCAGTAGCAGTTCAGTAGCAGGGCAGTAGCAGTGAGGTAGCAGCACAGTAGCAGTTAGGTAGCAGGGCAGTAGCAGTTAGGGAGCAAGGCAGTAGCAGTTAGGGAGCAGGGCAGTAGCAGTTTGGTAGCAGTGCAGTAGCAGTTAGGTAGCAGAGCAGTAGCAGTTAGGTAGCAGCGCAATAGCAGTTAGGTAGCAGGGCAGTAGCAGTTAGGTAGTGGGGCAGTAGCAAATAGGTAGTGGGGCAGTAGCAGGGCAGTAGCAGTTAGGTAGTATGGCTGCAGCTGTTAGGTAGGGAGGTAGCAGCAGTTAGGTAGCATGGCTGCAGCAGTTAGGTAGCATGGCTGCAGCAGTGAGGGGTAGGGAGGTAGCAGTTAGGTAGGGGTAGCAGCAGTTAGGGAGGGTTAGGTAGCAGCAGTTAGGGAGGGGTAGCAGCAGTTAGGGAGGGGTAGCAGCAGTTAGGGAGGGGTAGTTAGGTAGCAGCAGTTAAGGAGGGGTAGCAGCAGTTAGGTAGGGGGCAGTAGCAGTTAGGTAACATGGCAGTTAGGCAGCAGTTAGGTAGGGGTAGCATCAGTTAGGTAGGGGGCAGTAGCAGTTAGGTAGGGGACAGCAGCAGTTAGGTAGGGGGCAGTAGCAGTTAGGTAGGGGGTAGCAGCAGTTAGGTAGGGGGCAACATCAGGGTACAGTAGCAGTTAGGTAGGGGGACAGTTAGCAGTTAGGTAGGGGGCAGTAGCAGTTAGGTAGGGGGCAGTAGCAGTTAGGTAGGGGGTAGCAGCAGTTAGGTAGGGGTAGCAGCAGTTAGGTAGGGGCAGTAGCAGTTAGGTAACATGGCTGCAGCAGTTAGGTAGGGGGTAGCATCAGTTAGGTAGGGGGGCAGTAGCAGTTAGGTAGGGGACAGCAGCAGTTAGGTAGGGGGGGCAGTAGCAGTTAGGTAGGGGTAGCAGCAGTTAGGTACGGGGAACAGTAGCAGTTAGGTAGGGGACAGTAGCAGTTAGGTAGGGGCAACAGTAGCAGTTAGGTAGGGGGCAGTAGCAGTTAGGTAGGGGCAACAGCAGTTAGGTTAGGGGGGCAGCAGCAGTTAGGTAGGGGTAGCAGCAGTTAGGTAGGGGTAGCAGCAGTTAGGTAAACAGGGGTAGCAGCAGTTAGGAAGGGGGACAGTAGCAGTTAGGTAGGGGGTAGCAGCAGTTAGGTAGGGGGTAGCAGCAGTTAGGTAGAGGGGCAGTATCAGTTCGGTTGCATGGCAGAAGCAGTTAGGTAGCAGGGCAGTAGCAGTTAGGTAGGGGGCAGCAGCAGTTAGGTAGTGGGGCAGTAGCAGTTAGGTAGGGGGCAGTAGCAGTTAGGTAGGGGCAGCAGCAGTTAGGTAGGGGGCAGCAGCAGTTAGGTAGGGGGCAGCAGCATTTTGTTTGGAGGAAGGTAGGGGGGCAGTATCAGTTAGGTAGGGGGCAGTAGCAGTTAGGTAGTTAGGTAGTGGGGCAGTATCAGTTAGGTAGGGGGCAGTATCAGTTAGGTAGGGGGGCAGTATCAGTTAGGTAGGGGGCGGCAGCAGTTAGGTAGGGGGCAGTAGCAGTTAGGTAGGGGCAGCAGCAGGGTAGGGGCAGGCAGCAGCAGTTATGTAGGGGGCAGTAGCAGTTAGGTAGTGGGGCAGTAGCAGTTAGGTTGGTGGGGCAGCAGCAGTTAGGTAGGGGGCAGTATCAGTAAGGTAGGGGGCAGCAGCAGTTAGGTAGCGGGGCGGCAGCAGTTAGGTAGCGGGGCAGCAGCAGTTAGGTAGTGGGGCAGTATCAGTTAGGTCGGGGGCAGTATCAGTTAGGTAGTGGGGCAGTATCAGTTAGGTAGCGGGGCAGTATCAGTTAGGTAGGGGGCAGCAGCAGTTAGGTAGGGGGCAGCAGCAGTTAGGTAGGGGGCAGCAGCAGTTAGGTAGGGGCAGCAGCAGTTAGGTAGGGGCAGTAGCAGTTAGGTAGGGGGGCAGTAGCAGTTAGGTAGGGGGCAGCAGCAGTTAGGTAGGGAGGCAGCAGCAGTTAGGTAGGGGCAGGTTAGGTAGGGGCAGCAGCAGTTAGGTAGGGGGCAGCAGCAGTTAGGTAGGGGGCAGCAGCAGTTAGGTAGGGGGCAGCATCAGTTAGGTAGGGGGCAGCAGCAGTTAGGTAGGGGGCAGTAGCAGTTAGGTAGGGGGCAGTAGCAGTTAGGTAGGGGGCAGTTAGGTAGGGGGGCAACATCAGTTAGGTAGGGGGCAGCAGCAGTTAGGTAGCGGGGCAGCAGC
>NW_025747103.1:0-20000 GCF_021184085.1 Oncorhynchus gorbuscha
GGTCTGTCCACTATCCTAGAGGAGTAGAGATGAGAGTGTTCTCCTCACGGTCTGTCCACTATCCTAGAGGAGTAGAGATGTAGAGGTTCTCCTCACGGTCTGTCCACTATCCTAGAGGAGTAGAGATGTTCTCTCACGGTCTCTCCACTATCCTAGAGGAGTAGAGATGTGTTCTCCTCACGGTCTGTCCACTATCCTAGAGGAGTACAGATGTAGAGGTTCTCCTCACGGTCTGTCCACTATCCTAGAGAGTAGAGATGAGAGGTTCTCCTCACGGTCTGTCCACTATCCTAGAGGAGTAGAGATGTAGAGGTTCTCCTCACAGTCTGTCCACTATCCTGTTCTCCTCACGTTCTGTCCACTATCCTAGAGGAGTAGAGATGTAGAGGTTCTCCTCACGGTCTGTCCACTATCCTAGCGGAGTACAGATGTAGAGGTTCTCCTCACGGTCTGTCCACTATCCTAGAGGAGTAGAGATGTAGAGGTTCTCCTCACGGTCTGTCCACTATCCTAGAGGAGTAGAGATGTAGAGGTTCTCCTCACGTTCTGTCCACTATCCTAGAGGAGTAGAGATGTAGAGGTTCTCCTCACGGTATGCAGTGTGTTTATGTTATGATGTCTGCTCGGTACGGCAGTATGAAATGCAGTGTGTTTATGTTATGATGTCTGCTCGGTACGGCAGTATGAAATGCAGCGTGTTTATGTTATGATGTCTGCTCCTTACGGCAGTATGAAATGCAGTGTGTTTATGTTATGATGTCTGCTACGGCAGTATGAAATGCAGTGTGTTTATGTTATGATGTCTGCTCGGTACGGCAGTATGAAATGCAGTGTGTTTATGTTATGATGTCTGCTCCTTACGGCAGTATGAAATGCAGTGTGTTTATGTTATGATGTCTGCTCGGTACAGCAGTATGAAATGCAGTGTGTTTATGTTATGATGTCTGCTCCTTACGGCAGTATGAAATGCAGTGTGTTTATGTTATGATGTCTGCTCCTTGCGGCAGTATGAAATTGAGACATTGAGATTCAGCTAATTGTTCTCTGCCTCCCTTTTTCATCATCTTCCATTTCCTCTGCCTCTCTCTCTCCCTCCCTCTCCTTCCTCTACCTTCTCTCTCTCTCTCTCTCTCTCTCTCTCTCTCTCTCTCTCTCTCTCTCTCTCTCTCTCTCTCTCTCTCCATCCTCTACTTCCTCTCTCTCTCTACCTTCCTCTCTCTCTCTCTCTCTCTCTCTCTCTCCCCTCTCTCTCTCTCTCTCTCTCTCTCTCTCTCTCTCCCTCTCTCTCCTTCCTCTACCTGCTCTCTCTCTCTCTGTCTCCATCCTCTACCTCTCTCCATCCTCTATCTCTGTCTCATCTTCTCCCTCTCTCCATCCTCTACCTTATCTCTCTCTCTCTACCTTCTCTCTCTCTCCATCCTCTACATTCTCTCTCTCTCTCTCCATCCTCTACCTTCTCTCCATCCTCTACCTATCTCTGTCTCTCTCTCTCTCTCCCTCCATTCTCTACCTCCGCCATCTCTCTCTGCCTCTCTCTCCATCCTCTACCTCCTCCCCCTATCTCTCCATCCTCTCTCTCTTTCTTTCTCTTTCTTTCTCTCTCTGCCCCTCTTTCTTTCTCCCTCTCCATCCTCCTCTCTCTCTGTCCAGGGGTCGTAAGTGTAAGCCCATCTTTGTGCAGATAGCCCGTCAGGTGGTCAAGCTGAATGCGTCTGACCTGCGACTGCCGTCCAGGGCCTGGAAGGTCAAGCTGGTGGGGGAGGGGGCCGACGATGCTGGAGGGGTGTTTGATGACACCATCACTGAGATGTGTCAGGTAGAGTAACAGTTTAACTACAGTAGAGTTTACAGTAAGATGTTAGGTAGAGTAACAGTTTAACTACAGTAGAGTTTACAGTTAGATGTGTCATTTACAGTGGAGTTTACAGTAAGCTGTGTCAGTTACAGTAGAGTTTACAGTAATGTGTCAGTTACAGTAGAGTTTACAGTTAGATGTGTCATTTACAGTGGAGTTTACAGTAAGCTACGTCAGTTACAGTAGAGTTTACAGTAAGCTGTGTCAGTTACAGTATAGTTTACAGTTAGATGTGCCAGTTACAGTAGAGTTTACAGTAAGCTGTGTCATTTACAGTATAGTTTACAGTAAGATGTGTCAGTTACAGTAGAGTTCACAGTTAGATGCTGCAGGAGGTATTATTAACAGTATAATTAGTGACTGTACTACTATTGATTTGATTTGATTTATTATAAATAGTATTGGGACAGCAGAATTAGTGACTGTATTATAAATAGTAGTGAGATAGTAACAGTAGAATTAGTGACTGTATTATAAATAGTAGTGACATAGTAACAGTAGAATTAGTGACTGTATTATAAATAGTAGTGGGATAGTAACAGTAGAATTAGAGTGGGATTAACAGTAGAATTAGTGACTATTATAAATAGTATTATAAAGAATTAGACTATTATAAATAGTAGTGGGATAGTAACAGTAGAATTAGTGACTGTATTATAAATAGTAGTAATAGTAGTAGTGGAATTAGTGACTATTATAAATAGTAGTGGGATAGTAACAGTAGAATTAGTGACTATTATAAATAGTAGTAATAGTAGTAGTGGAATTAGTTACTATTATAAATAGTAGTGAGTTAGTAACAGTAGAATTAGTGACTGTATTATAAATAGTAGTAATAGTAGTAGTGGAATTAGTTACTATTATAAATAGTAGTGAGATAGTAACAGTAGAATTAGTGACTGTATTATAAATAGTAGTGGGATAGTAACAGTAGAATTAGTGACTGTATTATAAATAGTAGTGGGACAGTAACAGTAGAATTAGTGACTGTATTATAAATAGTAGTGAGATAGTAACAGTAGAATTAGTGACTGTATTATAAATAGTAGTGGGACAGTAACAGTAGAATTAGTGACTATTATAAATAGTAGTGGGATAGTAACAGTAGAATTAGTGACTATTATAAATAGTAGTGGGATAGTAACAGTAGAATTAGTGACTATTATAAATAGTAGTGGATAGTAACAGTAGAATTAGTGACTGTATTATAAATAGTAGTAATAGTAGTAGTGGAATTAGTTACTATTATAAATAGTAGTGGGATAGTAACAGTAGAATTAGTGACTGTATTATAAATAGTAGTAATAGTAGTAGTGGAATTAGTTACTATTATAAATAGTAGTGAGTTAGTAACAGTAGAATTAGTGACTGTATTATAAATAGTAGTAATAGTAGTAGAATTAGTTACTATTATAAATAGTAGTGAGATAGTAACAGTAGAATTAGTGACTGTATTATAAGTAGTAGTGACATAGTAACAGTATAATTAGTGACTGTATTATAAATAGTAGTGGGACAGTAACAGTAGAATTAGTGACTATTATAAATAGTAGTGAGATAGTAACAGTAGAATTAGTGACTGTATTATAAATAGTAGTGAGATAGTAACAGTAGAATTAGTGACTGTATTATAAATAGTAGTGAGATAGTAACAGTAGAATTAGTGACTGTATTATAAATAGTAGTGAGACAGTAACAGTAGAATTAGTGACTGTATTATAAATAGTAGTGGGACAGTAACAGTAGAATTAGTGACTATTATAAATAGTAACAGTAGAATTAGTGACTGTATTATAAATAGTAGTGGGACAGTAACAGTAGAATTAGTGACTATTATAAATAGTAACAGTAGAATTAGTGACTGTATTATAAATAGTAGTGGGACAGTAACAGTAGAATTAGTGACTATTATAAATAGTAACAGTAGAATTAGTGACTGTATTATAAATAGTAGTGGGATAGTAACAGTAGAATTAGTGACTGTATTATAAATAGTAGTGAGATAGTAACAGTAGAATTAGTGACTGTATTATAAATAGTAGTGGGATAGTAACAGTAGAATTAGTGACTGTATTATAAATAGTAGTGAGATAGTAACAGTAGAATTAGTGACTGTATTATAAATAGTAGTGAGACAGTAACAGTAGAATTAGTGACTGTATTATAAATAGTAGTGGGACAGTAACAGTAGAATTAGTGACTATTATAAATAGTAACAGTAGAATTAGTGACTGTATTATAAATAGTAGTGGGACAGTAACAGTAGAATTAGTGACTATTATAAATAGTAACAGTATAATTAGTGACTGTATTATAAATAGTAGTGGGACAGTAACAGTAGAATTAGTGACTATTATAAATAGTAACAGTAGAATTAGTGACTGTATTATAAATAGTAGTGGGACAGTAACAGTAGAATTAGTGACTATTATAAATGACAGTAGAATTAGTGACTATTATAAATAGTAACAGTAGAATTAGTGACTGTATTATAAATAGTAGTGGGACAGTAACATACATTCTAAGTGGTTTGCTGTTTTAGATTTGGGAACAAATCCTCAGTCTCAACCTGAAGTCATTTCCTTGTGGTGTCTGCACTATGTTCTTGTCTATTCTTCTAAGTTTATCCAAACATTTACCAGAGGAATTTACTGGTTTCTGAAATGTTCAACTAACAAATCGTGATATTATTTAGAGACGGGCTGTGGACAGGATATCTTGTGAGACTGACGCCTATTTCCTGTGTAGGAGTTGGAGACGGGAGTAGTGGATCTCCTCATCCCCTCCCCCAACGCCACAGCTGAGGTGGGCTACAACAGAGACAGGTGAGGACTGGCTAGGACAGCCAACAGAGACGCACAGTACCACATTACTGACACACTGTCTCATTACTAGTCACCATAGAGACGCTGTCTCATTACCAGTCACCATAGAGACAGTACCACATTACTGACACGCTGTCTCATTACTAGTCACCATAGAGACGCTGTCTCATTACCAGTCACCATAGAGACAGTACCACATTACTGACACGCTGTCTCATTACCAGTCACCATAGAGACGCTGTCTCCACAGTCACCATAGAGACGCTGTCTCATTACCAGTCACAATAGAGACAGTACCACATTACTGACACGCTGTCTCATTACCAGTCACCATAGAGACGCTGTCTCATTACCAGTCACCATAGAGACGCTGTCTCATTACCAGTCACCATAGAGACGCTGTCTCATTACCAGTCACCATAGAGACAGTACCACAATACTGACACACTGTCTCATTACCAGTCACCATAGAGACGCTGTCTCATTACCAGTCACCATAGAGACAGTACCACATTACTGACACACTGTCTCATTACCAGTCACCATAGAGACGCTGTCTCATTACCAGTCACCATAGAGACAGTACCACATTACTGACACACTGTCTCATTACTAGTCACCATAGAGACAGTACCACATTACTGACACGCTGTCTCATTACCAGTCACCATAGAGACACTGTCTCATTACCAGTCACCATAGAGACAGCACCACATTACTGACACACTGTCTCATTACTAGTCACCATAGAGACAGTACCACATTACTGACACGCTGTCTCATTACCAGTCACCATAGAGACAGTACCACATTACTGACACACTGTCTCATTACTAGTCACCATAGAGACAGTACCACATTACTGACACACTGTCTCATTACTAGTCACCATAGAGACAGTACCACATTACTGACACACTGTCTCATTACTAGTCACCATAGAGACAGTACCACAATACTGACACACTGTCTCATTACCAGTCACCATATTGACAGTACCACATTACTGACACACTGTCTCATTACTAGTCACCATAGAGACAGTACCACATTACTGACACACTGTCTCATTACTAGTCACCATAGAGACAGTACCACAATACTGACACACTGTCTCATTACCAGTCACCATATTGACAGTACCACATTACTGACACACTGTCTCATTACTAGTCACCATAGAGACAGTACCACATTACTGACACACTGTCTCATTACTAGTCACCATAGAGACAGTACCACATTACTGACACACTGTCTCATTACTAGTCACCATAGAGACAGTACCACAATACTGACACACTGTCTCATTACCAGTCACCATATTGACAGTACCACATTACTGACACACTGTCTCATTACCAGTCACCATAGAGACGCTGTCTCATTACCAGTCACCATAGAGACAGTACCATAATACTGACACGCTGTCTCATTACCAGTCACCATAGAGACAGTACCACAATACTGACACGCTGTCTCATTACCAGTCACCATAGAGATGCTGTCTCATTACCAGTCACCATAGAGACGCTGTCTCATTACCAGTCACCATAGAGACAGTACCATAATACTGACACGCTGTCTCATTACCAGTCACCATAGAGACAGTACCACAATACTGACACGCTGTCTCATTACCAGTCACCATAGAGATGCTGTCTCATTACCAGTCACCATAGAGACGCTGTCTCATTACCAGTCACCATAGAGACAGTACCACATTACTGACACACATGCTGTCTCATTACCAGTCACCATAGAGACAGTACCACATTACTGACATGCTGTCTCATTACCAGTCACCATAGAGATGCTGTCTCATTACCAGTCACCATAGAGATGCTGTCTCATTACCAGTCACCATAGAGACAGCACCACATTACTGACATGCTGTCTCATTTCCAGTCACCATAGAGACGCTGTCTCATTACCAGTCACCATAGAGACACTGTCTCATTACCAGTCACCATAGAGACAGTACCACATTACTGACACACTGTCTCATTACCAGTCACCATAGAGACACTGTCTCATTACCAGTCACCATAGAGACAGTACCACATTACTGACACGCTGTCTCATTACCAGTCACTATAGAGACAATACCACAATACTGACACACTGTCTCATTATCAGTCACCATAGAGACAGTACCACAATACTGACACATTGTCTCATTACCAGTCACCATAGAGACAGTACCACAATACTGACACACTGTCTCATTATCAGTCACCATAGAGACAGTACCACATTACTGACACACTGTCTAAATACCAGTCACCATAGAGACAGTACCACAATACTGACACACTGTCTCATTACTAGTCACCATAGAGACAGTACCACAATACTGACACACTGTCTCATTACCAGTCACCATAGAGACGCTGTCTCATTACCAGTCACCATAGAGATGCTGTCTCATTACCAGTCACCATAGAGACAGTACCACATTACTGACATGCTGTCTCATTACCAGTCACCATAGAGACAGTACCACATAACTGACACGCTGTTTCATTACCAGTCACCATAGAGATACTGTCTCATTACCAGTCACCATAGAGACAGCACCACATTACTGACACACTGTCTCATTACCAGTCACCATAGAGACAGCACCACATTACTGACACGCTGTTTCATTACCAGTCACCATAGAGACAGCACCACATTACTGACACGCTGTTTCATTACCAGTCACCATAGAGACAGTACCACATTACTGACACACTGTCTCATTACCAGTCACCATAGAGACAGTACCACATTACTGACACGCTGTCTCATTACCAGTCACCATAGAGACAGTACCACATTACTGACACACATGCTGTCTCATTACCAGTCACCATAGAGACAGTACCACATTACTGACATGCTGTCTCATTACCAGTCACCATAGAGATGCTGTCTCATTACCAGTCACCATAGAGATGCTGTCTCATTACCAGTCACCATAGAGACAGCACCACATTACTGACATGCTGTCTCATTTCCAGTCACCATAGAGACGCTGTCTCATTACCAGTCACCATAGAGACACTGTCTCATTACCAGTCACCATAGAGACAGTACCACATTACTGACACGCTGTCTCATTACTAGTCACCATAGAGACACTGTCTCATTACCAGTCACCATAGAGACAGTACCACATTACTGATATCTGTAGTCTATATGACTCTGTGTTATGGGCCACTACAGAGCTATAGTCTATATGACTCTGTGTTATGGGCCACTACAGAGCTATAGTCTATATGACTCTGTGTTATGGGCCACTACAGAGCTATAGTCTATATGACTCTGTGTTATGGGCCACTACAGAGCTATAGTCTATATGACTCTGTGTTATGGGCCACTACAGAGCTATAGTCTATATGACTCTGTGTTATGGGCCACTACAGAGCTATAGTCTATATGACTCTGTGTTATGGGGCACTACAGAGCTATAGTCTATATGACTCTGTGTTATGGGCCACTACAGAGCTATAGTCTATATGACTCTGTGTTATGGGCCACTACAGAGCTATAGTCTATATGACTCTGTGTTATGGGCCACTACAGAGCTATAGTCTATATGACTCTGTGTTATGGGCCACTACAGAGCTATAGTCTATATGACTCTGTATTATGGGCCACTACAGAGCTATAGTCTATATGACTCTGTGTTATGGGCCACTACAGAGCTATAGTCTATATGACTCTGTGTTATGGGACACTACAGAGCTATAGTCTATATGACTCTGTGGTATGGGCCACTACAGAGCTATAGTCTATATGACTCTGTGTTATGGGCCACTACAGAGCTATAGTCTATATGACTCTGTGTTATGGGACACTACAGAGCTATAGTCTATATGACTCTGTGTTATGGGACACTCAGGTCAACTCCAAACCTCCCTGTCCCTCCCCCAGGTTCCTGCTGAGCCCGTCATCCTGTCTGGATGAGCAGCTCCTCCAGTTTAAGTTCCTGGGCATCCTGATGGGGGTGGCTATCCGGACCAAGAAGCCCCTGGACCTGCACCTTGCCCCCATGGTGTGGAAGCAGCTGTGTTGTATTCCTCTGGTCCTGGAGGATCTAGAGGAGGTGGACCTGCTCTACGTTCAGACACTCAACAGCATTCTTCACATTGAAGACAGCGGCATCACAGAGGATAATTTCCATGAGGTGATAGATTTATTCTGTATTTTTTTCCTCTCCTCAGCTTAAGGTCATGAGCTACGATATTGGTATGAGGAGGAGGAGGAGTATGAGGGGGATGAGGAGGAGGATGAGGGGGATGAGGAGGAGTAGGAGTATGAGGGGGATGAGGATGATGTGGGGGATGAAGATGATGAGGGGGGGAAATGGCGCTGTGTTTCCTGTTTGACTTGGAAACCAGCCTAGGAAATGGAGGTGTGCTTCCTGTTCGACTTGGAAATTAGCCTAGGAAATGGAGCTGTGTTTCCTGTTTGACTTGGAAACTAGCCTAGGAAATGGAGCTGTGTTTCCTGTGTGACTTGGAAACTAGCCTAGGAAATGGAGCTGTGCTTCCTGTTTGACTTAGAAACGAGCCTAGGAAATGGAGCTGTGTTTCCTGTTTGACTTGGAAACTAGCCTAGGAAATGGAGCTGTGTTTCCTGTTTGACTTGGAAACGAGCCTAGGAAATGGAGTTGTGTTTCCTGTTTGACTTGGAAACTAGCCTAGGAAATGGAGTTGTGTTTCCTGTTTGACTTGGAAACGAGCCTAGGAAATGGAGCTGTGTTTCCTGTTTGACTTGGAAACTAGCCTAGGAAATGGAGTTGTGTTTCCTGTTTGACTTGGAAACTAGCCTAGGAAATGGAGTTGTGTTTCCTGTTTGACTTGGAAACTAGCCTAGGAAATGGAGGTGTGTTTCCTGATTGACTTGGAAACTAGCCTAGGAAATGGAGGTGTGTTTCCTGTTTGACTTGGAAACTAGCCTAGGAAATGGAGCTGTGTTTCCTGTTTGACTTGGAAACTAGCCTAGGAAATGGAGCTGTGTTTCCTGTTTGACTTGGAAACTAGCCTAGGAAATGGAGCTGTGTTTCCTGTTTGACTTGGAAACTAGCCTAGGAAATGGAGCTGTGTTTCCTGTTTGACTTGGAAACTAGCCTAGGAAATGGAGGTGTGTTTCCTGTTTGACTTGGAAACTAGCCTAGGAAATGGAGCTGTGCTTCCTGTTCGACTTGGAAACTAGCCTAGGAAATGGAGCTGTGCTTCCTGTTTGACTTGGAATGGTGATAATATGGTATGGTGATAATATGGTGTGGTGATAATATGGTATGGTGAGGTCTCTCAGTATGGTGATAATATGGTATGGTGATAATATGGTATGGTGATAATATGGTATGGTGATAATATGGTATGGTGGTAATATGGTATGGTGGTAATATGGTATGGTGATAATATAGTATGGTGATAATATGGTAGGGTGAGGTCTCTCAGTATGGTGATAATATGGTATGGTGACAATATGGTGTGGTGATAATATTGTATGGTGATAATATGGTATGGTGATAATATGGTATGGTGATAATATGGTATGGTGAGGTCTCTCAGTATGGTGATAATATGGTATGGTGATAATATGGTATGGTGATAATATGATATGGTGATAAAATGGTATGGTGAGGTCTCTCAGTATGGTGATAATATGGTGTGGTGATAATATGGTGTGGTGATAATATGGTATGGTGATAATATGGTATGGTGATAATATGGTATGGTGATAATATGGTATGGTGATAATATGGTATGGTGATAATATGGTATGGTGATAATATGGTATGGTGATAATATGGTATGGTGATAATATGGTATGGTGGTAATATGGTATGGTGATAATATGGTATGGTGATAATATGGTATGGTGATAATATGGTATGGTGAGGTCTCTCAGTATGGTGATAATATGGTATGGTGATAATATGGTATGGTGATAATATGGTATGGTGTTAATACGGTATGGTGAGGTCTCTCAGTATGGTGATAATATGGTATGGTGATAATATGGTATGGTGATAATATGGTATGGTGATAATATGGTAGGGTGAGGTCTCTCAGTATGGTGATAATATGGTGTGGTGATAATATGGTGTGGTGATAATATGGTAGGGTGGGGTCTCTCAGTATGGTGATAATATGGTATGGTGATAATATGGTATGGTGATAATATGGTATGGTGATAATATGGTATGGTGATAATATGGTGTGGTGATAATATGGTAGGGTGGGGTCTCTCAGTATGGTGATAATATGGTATGGTGATAATATGGTATGGTGGGGTCTCTCAGTATGGTGATAATATGGTATGGTGATAATATGGTATGGTGATAATATGGTATGGTGGGGTCTCTCAGTATGGTATGGTGATAATATGGTATGGTGATAATATGGGATGGTGAGGTCTCTCAGTATGGTGATAATATGGTGTGGTGATAATATGGTGTGGTGATAATATGGTATGGTGATAATATGGTATGGTGGTAATATGGTATGGTGATAATATGGTATGGTGATAATATGGTGTGGTGATAATATGGTATGGTGATAATATGGTGTGGTGATAATATGGTGTGGTGATAATATTGTATGGTGATAATATGGTATGGTGATAATATGGTATGGTGATAATATGGTATGGTGATAATATGGGATGGTGAGGTCTCAGTATGGTGATAATATGGTATGGTGATAATATGGTGTGGTGATAATATGGTATGGTGATAATATGGTGTGGTGATAATATGGTATGGTGATAATATGGTATGGTGATAATATGGTGTGGTGATAATATGGTATGGTGATAATATGGTGTGGTGATAATATGGTGTGGTGATAATATTGTATGGTGATAATATGGTATGGTGATAATATGGTATGGTGATAATATGGTATGGTGATAATATGGGATGGTGAGGTCTCAGTATGGTGATAATATGGTATGGTGATAATATGGTGTGGTGATAATATGGTATGGTGATAATATGGTGTGGTGATAATATGGTGTGGTGATAATATGGTGTGGTGATAATATGGTATGGTGATAATATGGTATGGTGATAATATGGTGTGGTGATAATATGGTATGGTGATAATATGGGATGGTGAGGTCTCAGTATGGTGATAATATGGTATGGTGATAATATGGTGTGGTGATAATATGGTATGGTGATAATATGGTATGGTGATAATATGGTATGGTGATAATATGGTGTGGTGATAATATGGTGTGGTGATAATATAGTATGGTGATAATATTGTATGGTGATAAAATGGTGTGGTGATAATATTGTATGGTGATAATATGGTATGGTGAGGTCTCTCAGTATGGTGATAATATGGTATGGTGATAATATGGCATGGTGATAATATGGTATGGTGATAATATGGTATGGTGATAATATGGTAGGGTGAGGTCTCTCAGTATGGTGATAATATGGTATGGTGATAATATGGTATGGTGATAATATGGTAGGGTGAGGTCTCTCAGTATGGTGATAATATGGTATGGTGATAATATGGTATGGTGATAATATGGTATGGTGAGGTCTCTCAGTATGGTGATAATATGGTATGGTGATAATATGGTATGGTGAGGTCTCTCAGTATGGTGATAATATGGTATGGTGGGGTCTCTCAGTATGGTATGGTGATAATATGGTATGGTGATAATATGGTATGGTGATAATATGGTATGGTGAGGTCTCTCAGTATGGTGATAATATGGTATGGTGATAATATGGTGTGGTGATAATATGGCATGGTGATAATATGGTGTGGTGATAATATTGTATGGTGATAATATGGTATGGTGATAATATGGTGTGGTGATAATATGGTGTGGTGATAATATGGTGTGGTGATAATATGGTGTGGTGATAATATTGTATGGTGATAATATGGTATGGTGATAATATGGTATGGTGATAATATGGTGTGGTGATAATATGGTGTGGTGATAATATTGTATGGTGATAATATGGTATGGTGATAATATGGTATGGTGATAATATGGTGTGGTGATAATATTGTATGGTGATAATATGGTATGGTGATAATATGGTGTGGTGATAATATTGTATGGTGATAATATGGTATGGTGATAATATGGTATGGTGAGGTCTCTCAGTATGGTGATAATATGGTATGGTGATAATATGGTGTGGTGATAATATGGTGTGGTGATAATATGGTATGGTGAGGTCTCTCAGTATGGTGATAATATGGTATGGTGATAATATGGTGTGGTGATAATATGGTGTGATAATATGGTGTGGTGATAATATGGTATGGTGATAATATGGTATGGTGGTAATATGGTGTGGTGATAATATGGTGTGGTGATAATATGGTATGGTGATAATATGGTATGGTGATAATATTGTATGGTGATAATATGGTATGGTGATAATATGGTATGGTGGTAATATGGTGTGGTGATAATATGGTGTGGTGATAATATGGTATGGTGATAATATGGTATGGTGATAATATTGTATGGTGATAATATGGTATGGTGATAATATGGTATGGTGATAATATGGTGTGGTGATAATATGGTGTGGTGATAATATGGTATGGTGATAATATGGTATGGTGATAATATGGTATGGTGGTAATATGGTATGGTGATAATATTGTATGGTGATAATATGGTATGGTGATAATATGGTATGGTGGTAATATGGTGTGGTGATAATATGGTGTGGTGATAATATGGTATGGTGATAATATGGTATGGTGATAATATTGTATGGTGATAATATGGTATGGTGATAATATGGTATGGTGATAATATGGTGTGGTGATAATATGGTGTGGTGATAATATGGTATGGTGATAATATGGTATGGTGATAATATGGTATGGTGGTAATATGGTATGGTGATAATATGGTACGGTGATAATATTGTACGGTGATAATATGGTATGGTGATAATATTGTATGGTGATAATATGGTGTGGTGATAATATTGTATGGTGATAATATGGTATGGTGATAATATGGTGTGGTGATAATATTGTATGGTGATAATATGGTATGGTGGTAATATGGTATGGTGAGGTCTCTCAGTATGGTGATAATATGGTATGGTGAGGTCTCAGTATGGTGATAATATGGTGTGGTGATAATATGGTATGGTGATAATATGGTGTGGTGATAATATGGTATGGTGATAATATGGTGTGGTGATAATATGGTGTGGTGATAATATGGTATGGTGATAATATGGTGTGGTGATAATATGGTATGGTGATAATATGGTGTGGTGATAATATGGTATGGTGATAATATGGTATGGTGATAATATGGTACGGTGATAATATGGTGTGGTGGTAATATGGTGTGGTGATAATATGGTGTGGTGATAATACACCATGGCCCCGACACACACACACATAACCACTGCACTGTGACTCTACTGGACTGGACCGGGCTCCCTCTCTCTCTCACACAGAAACACACACACACACATACTGGAATGCAAGGGTCCTGTTGATGCAGCACATCCTGTCTAGGGATTGGCCAGTTGGCCTGCCTCCCAGGAAGGACCACAGCCAGGATAGATAGAGAGTCCAGAGAGGGAGAGGAAGGGAGAGAGGGGGGGGAAGAGGGAGGGAGGGAGAGACATGGCCTCCCTGTCTTGTGAAGGAAGGACCACAGCCAGGATAGATAGAGTTCAGAGAGGGAGAGGAAGGGAGAGAGGGGGGAGAGGGAGGGAGAGAGAGACATGGCCTCCCTGTCTTGTGAAGGAAGGACCACAGCCAGGATAGATAGAGAGTCCAGAGAGGGAGAGGAAGGGAGAGAGGGGGAGAGAGAGAAATGGCCTCTCAGGCCCACAGTCTCCTAGCCAAGAGAGGGAAAGATGGAGGAAGGAGCAGGAGGAGAGAGAGAGAGGTGGAGGAGAGAGAGACATGGAATAAAGAGGAAGGGATCTGACAGGATTCTGAATCAACTCTCTACAAATGGAATTGACCCCCAACTTGAATTCAGATGAAGTGATGTTTTACTGTTGTGCTCCTCCCTCTAGATGATTCCTCTGGATTCGTTCGTGGGTCAGAGTGCAGACGGTAAGATGGTTCCTATTATCCCCGGGGGAAACAGCATCCCTCTGACCTTCTCCAACAGGAAGGAGTATGTAGCCCGGGCCATCGAGTACCGCCTGCACGAGATAGACAGACAGGTACGACACACACACACACACACACACACAGGAGTACCGCCTGCACGAGATAGACAGACAGGTACGACACACACACACACACACAGGAGTACCGCCTGCACGAGATAGACAGACAGGTACGACACACACACACACACACAGGAGTACCGCCTGCACCAGATAGACAGATGGGTACGACACAGACAACACCATAGAGTACCGCCTGCACTAGATAGACAGACGGGTACGACACACAGGAGTACCGCCTGCACCAGATAGACAGACAGGTACGACACAGACAACACCATCGAGTACCGCCTGCACCAGATAGACAGACGGGTACGACACACAGGAGTACCGCCTGCACCAGATAGACAGACAGGTACGACACACAGGAGTACCGCCTGCACCAGATAGACAGACGGGTACGACACACAGGAGTACCGCCTGCACCAGATAGACAAATCAAATCAAATCAAATTTATTTATATAGCCCTTCGTACATCAGCTGATATCTCAAAGTGCTGTACAGAAACCCAGCCTAAAACCCCAAACAGCAAACAATGCAGGTGTAAAAGCACGGTCCACTACAATAAGAGACCGTTGTCCACTACACTAAGAGACAGTTGTCCACTACACTAAGAGACCGCTGTCTACACTAAGAGACAGTTGTCCACTACACTAAGAGACAGTTGTCCACTACACTAAGAGACCGCTGTCCACTACACTAAGAGACCGCTGTCCACTACACTAAGAGACCGCTGTCCACTACACTAAGAGACCGCTGTCCACTACACTAAGAGACCGCTGTCCACTACACTAAGAGACCGCTGTCCACTACACTAAGAGACAGTTGTCCACAGGCTGGGGAGAGAGTAGAGAGAGGGTAGAGGGTAGAGAAAGAGTAGAGAGAGGGTAGAGAGAGAGTAGAGAGAAGCTGGGGAGAGAGTAGAGAGAGGGTAGAGGGTAGAGAAGAGAGAGAGAAGAAAGAGAGTAGAGAGAGAGAGTAGAGAGAGAGTAGCGAGAGAGAGTAGAGAGAGAGTAGAGAGAGAGAGTAGAGAGCGGCTGGAGAGAGTAGAGAGCGGCCGGAGAGAGTAGAGAGAGAGAATAGAGAGAGTAGAGAGAAGCTGGGGAGAGTAGAGAGCGGCCGGAGAGAGTAGAGAGAGAGAATAGAGAGAGTAGAGAGAGAGAGTAGAGAGAGAGAATAGAGAGAGTAGAGAGAGAGAGTAGAGAGAAGCTGGGGAGAGTAGAGAGCGGCCGGAGAGAGTAGAGAGAGAGAATAGAGAGAGTAGAGAGAGAGAGTAGAGAGAAGCTGGGGAGAGTAGAGAGCGGCCGGAGAGAGTAGAGAGAGAGAATAGAGAGAGTAGAGAGAGAGAGTAGAGAGAAGCTGGGGAGAGTAGAGAGCGGCCGGAGAGAGTAGAGAGAGAGAATAGAGAGAGTAGAGAGAGTAGAGAGCGGCCGGAGAGAGTAGAGAGAGAGAGTAGAGAGAGAGAATAGAGAGAGTAGAGAGCGGCCGGAGAGAGTAGAGAGCGGCCGGAGAGAGTAGAGAGCGGCCGGAGAGAGTAGAGAGAGTAGAGGTTGGAGAGAGAGTAGAGGTTGGAGAGAGTAGAGGTTGGAGAGAGAGTAGAGGTTGGGGAGAGAGTAGAGGTTGGAGAGAGAGTAGAGGTTGGAGAGAGAGTAGAGGTTGGAGAGAGAGTAGAGGTTGGAGAGAGAGTAGAGGTTGGAGAGAGAGTAGAGGTTGGAGAGAGAGTAGAGGTTGGAGAGAGAGTAGAGGTTGGAGAGAGAGTAGAGGTTGGAGAGAGAGTAGAGGTTGGAGAGAGAGTAGAGGTTGGAGAGAGAGTAGAGGTTGGAGAGAGTAGAGGTTGGAGAGAGAGTAGAGGTTGGAGAGAGAGTAGAGGTTGAGAGAGAGTAGAGGTTGGAGAGAGAGTAGAGGTTGGAGAGAGAGTAGAGGTTGGAGAGAGAGTAGAGGTTGGAGAGAGTAGAGGTTGGAGAGAGAGTAGAGGTTGGAGAGAGAGTAGAGGTTGGAGAGAGAGTAGAGGTTGGGGAGAGAGTAGAGGTTGGAGAGAGAGTAGAGGTTGGGGAGAGAGTAGAGGTTGGAGAGAGAGTAGAGGTTGGGGAGAGAGTAGAGGTTGGGGAGAGAGTAGAGAGAGAGAGTAGAGAGAGAGAATAGAGAGAGTAGAGAGCGGCCGGAGAGAGTAGAGAGAGAGAGTAGAGAGAGAGAATAGAGAGAGTAGAGAGCGGCCGGAGAGAGTAGAGAGCGGCCGGAGAGAGTAGAGGTTGGAGAGAGAGTAGAGGTTGGAGAGAGTAGAGGTTGGAGAGTAGAGGTTGGGGAGAGAGTAGAGGTTGAGAGAGAGTAGAGGTTGGAGAGAGAGTAGAGGTTGGAGAGAGAGTAGAGGTTGGAGAGAGAGTAGAGGTTGGAGAGAGAGTAGAGGTTGGAGAGAGAGTAGAGGTTGGAGAGAGAGTAGAGGTTGGAGAGAGAGTAGAGGTTGGAGAGAGAGTAGAGGTTGGAGAGAGAGTAGAGGTTGGAGAGAGAGTAGAGGTTGGAGAGAGAGTAGAGGTTGGAGAGAGAGTAGAGGTTGGAGAGAGAGTAGAGGTTGGAGAGAGAGTAGAGGTTGGAGAGAGAGTAGAGGTTGGGGAGAGAGTAGAGGTTGGGGAGAGAGTAGAGGTTGGGGAGAGAGTAGAGGTTGGGGAGAGAGTAGAGGTTGGGGAGAGAGTAGAGGTTGGGGAGAGAGTAGAGGTTGGGGAGAGAGTAGAGGTTGGGGAGAGAGTAGAGGTTGGGGAGAGAGTAGAGGTTGGGGAGAGAGTAGAGGTTGGGGAGAGAGTAGAGGTTGGAGAGAGAGTAGAGGTTGGAGAGAGAGTAGAGGTTGGAGAGAGAGTAGAGGTTGGAGAGAGAGTAGAGGTTGGGGAGAGAGTAGAGGTTGGGGAGAGAGTAGAGGTTGGGGAGAGAGTAGAGGTTGGAGAGAGAGTAGAGGTTACAGACAGACAGGTACGACACAGACAACACCATCGAGTACCGCCTGCACCAGATAGACAGACGGGTACGACACACAGGAGTACCGCCTGCACCAGATAGACAGACAGGTACGACACACACACACACACACACACAGGAGTACCGCCTGCACCAGATAGACAGACAGGTACGACACACAGGAGTACCGCCTGCACCAGATAGACAGACAGGTACGACACACAGGAGTACCGCCTGCACCAGATAGACAGACAGGTACGACACAGACAACACCATCGAGTACCGCCTGCACCAGATAGACAGACGGGTACGACACACAGGAGTACCGCCTGCACCAGATAGACAGACAGGTACGACACACAGGAGTACCGCCTGCACCAGATAGACAGACGGGTACGACACACAGGAGTACCGCCTGCACCAGATAGACAGACAGGTACGACACAGACAACACCATCGAGTACCGCCTGCACCAGATAGACAGACGGGTACGACACACAGGAGTACCGCCTGCACCAGATAGACAGACAGGTACGACACACAGGAGTACCGCCTGCACCAGATAGACAGACAGGTACGACACACAGGAGTACCGCCTGCACCAGATAGACAGACAGGTACGACACACAGGAGTACCGCCTGCACCAGATAGACAGACGGGACACAGACACACAGGAGTACCGCCTGCACCAGATAGACAGACAGGTACGACACACAGGAGTACCGCCTGCACCAGATAGACAGACAGGTACGACACACAGGAGTACCGCCTGCACCAGATAGACAGACAGGTACGACACACAGGAGTACCGCCTGCACCAGATAGACAGACGGGTACGACACACAGGAGTACCGCCTGCACCAGATAGACAGACGGATACGACACAGACAACACCATCGAGTACCGCCTGCACCAGATAGACAGACAGGTACGACACAGACAACACCATCGAGTACCGCCTGCACCAGATAGACAGACGGATACGACACAGACACGGTGAGTACCGCCTGCCACCAGATGCTTTCAGACGGAGTTCCGAGGTGACAGCACACACAGAGCGTCTGACAGCGGCTGCTGCTTTCAGACCTTCCTCATGTTGTGTTAACACACCGTGGATTCTACATGTCTGCAGAGTTCATTAACCACCTTCAGGTGTGTGACTAACACACCGTGGCCACCTGCTGCTTTGACTAACACAGACCTTTCCTCTTCGGTGACTAACACACCGTGGCCACCTGCTGCTTTCAGACCATCCTCTTCGGTGACTAACACACCGTGGCCACCTGCTGCTTTCAGACCATCCTCTTCGGTGACTAACACACCGTGGCCACCTGCTGCTTTCAGACCTTCCTCTTCGGTGACTAACACACCGTGGCCACCTGCTGCTTTCAGACCATCCTCTTCGGTGACTAACACACCGTGGCCACCTGCAGACCTTTCAGACCATCCTCTTCGGTGACTAACACACCGTGGCCACCTGCTGCTTTCAGACCATCCTCTTCGGTGACTAACACACCGTGGCCACCTGCTGCTTTCAGACCTTCCTCTTCGGTGACTAACACACCGTGGCCACCTGCTGCTTTCAGACCTTCATCTTCGTGGTGTCTTCTCTACGAGACATTATCGAGCTCTCTGCACTACACTTAGGCTATGGCCCCGAGGCTTTTCGTTTCAGAGAAAATCAGCAGACCTCTCCTCCACTCTGAAACTTGAGATATCTTAATGAAAGAATTCAATATATACAAGAGGCACTGCGCTCTTCTATAATAGAAACTCAATTCTGAATTGGTTTTAAGATGAAGAATCATGCCTGGAATTTTTCTAAGTAATCTTAACACCCAGCTTGGTTGGCATGGGAACAACTATATTTATAATTGTAGAAACGTCATGGTTCAGTATATAACTATAACTAGACTGTATTTATAAGTGTTAGACTCTAAGGTGTGAGAGTACAGTACATTTCTCTGTTAGTTTTGTGTTTAACTCTCAACTGGAAACTCTTGTTTCATATCTCCCCTCCCCCTGTCTCTCTCCCTCTATCCCTCTCTCTCCCCTTATCCCTCTCACCCATCCCTCTCTCTCCCTCTATCCCTCTCTCTCCCCTTATCCCTCTCACCCATCCCTCTCTCTCCCTCTATCCCTCTCTCTCCCCTTATCCCTCTCACCCATCC
>NW_025747103.1:22500-42500 GCF_021184085.1 Oncorhynchus gorbuscha
AGGTAGTGTGGTACCATGAGGTAAAGGCTGTGTTATTTCCAGGTTGTGCGGTACCGTGAGGTAGAAGAGCATCACACTCAGGTCCAGTGGTTCTGGCAGACCCTAGAGGACTTCTCCAACGAGGAGAGGGTTCTGTTCATGCGCTTCGTCTCGGGACGGTCCAGGCTGCCCGCCAACACAGCTGACATCTCCCAGAGGTTCCAGATCATGAAGGTGGACAGGGTAAGACAACCACCGCTGCCAACACACACATATACCAACACACACACACACACATACCAACACACACACACACATCTCCCAGAGGTTCTAGATCATGAAGGTGGACAAGGTAAGACAACCACCGCCTCCAACATACACACACACACACACACGTAAACACACACACACACACCTCCCAGAGGTTCCAGATCATGAAAGGGGTGAGTGAGAAAGGCCATCCCCACCGACTGATCTCGGTTCAGACGATAAGGTGCCGACATCAGCTGTTGGCCAGACTAGACATGGTTAGGGCTGATCTCGGTTCAGATGATAAGGGGTCGACATCAGCTGTTGGCCAGACTAGACATGGTTAGGGCTGATCTCGGTTCAGATGATAAGGGGCTGACATCAGCTGTTGGCCAGACTAGACATGGTTAGGGCTGATCTCGGTTCAGATGATAAGGGGTCGATAGTGTTCATCTCGTCCTGTGTCTGTCTGTATTATTCTATACAGACAGTGTTTGTCTCATCCTGTGTCTGTCTGTATTATTCTACACAGACAGTGTTTGTCTCATCCTGTGTCTGTCTGTATTATTCTATGCAGACAGTGTTTGTCTGTCTGTGTTATTCTATACAGACAGTGTTTGTCTCATCCTGTGTCTGTCTGTATTATTCTACACAGACAGTGTTTGTCTCATCCTGTGTCTGTCTGTATTATTCTACACAGACAGTGTTTGTCTCATCCTGTGTCTGTCTGTATTATTCTATGCAGACAGTGTTTGTCTGTCTGTGTTATTCTATACAGACAGTGTTTGTCTCATCCTGTGTCTGTCTGTGTTATTCTATACAGACAGTGTTTGTCTCATCCTGTGTCTGTCTGTATTATTCTACACAGACAGTGTTTGTCTCATCCTGTGTCTGTCTGTATTATTCTACACAGACAGTGTTTGTCTCATCCTGTGTCTGTCTGTATTATTCTATGCAGACAGTGTTTGTCTGTCTGTGTTATTCTATACAGACAGTGTTTGTCTCATCCTGTGTCTGTCTGTGTTATTCTATACAGACAGTGTTTGTCTCATCCTGTGTCTGTCTGTATTATTCTATGCAGACAGTGTTTGTCTGTCTGTGTTATTCTATACAGACAGTGTTTGTCTCATCCTGTGTCTGTCTGTCTGTTATTCTATACAGACAGTGTTTGTCTCATCCTGTGTCTGTCTGTATTATTCTATACAGACAGTGCTTGTCTCATCCTCTCTCTGTCTGTATTATTCTACACAGTGTTTATAGCATGTTGTCTGAAGTAACATTGTTTCCCTCAACTTGAGTCTCATGTAACCTAAAAGTCTTATTTTTCATTTGTTAAACAAAACCCACGCTCAATTCTTTGGGAGGCCGTAGAAGCATTGGATTCTGTTCTTTCCGATCGTTTAAATAAATCAAACATCTGACCTGGATTATCATCCGTAGGATGATTTGAGAAAACGGCGTTCTTGATCCATGCCAGAGTGTGTTCCCCCAGTCTAAATACCAGTGTGTGTTCCCCCAGTCTAAATGCCAGTGTGTGTTCCCCCAGTCTAAATGCCAGTGTGTGTTCCCCAAGTCTAAATGCCAGTGTGTGTTCCCCCAGCCTAAATGCCAGTGTGTGTTCCCCCAGTCTAAATGCCAGTGTGTGTTCCCCCAGTCTAAATGCCAGTGTGTGTTCCCCCAGTCTAAATACCAGTGTGCGTTCCCCCAGTCTAAATGCCAGTGTGCGTTCCCCCAGTCTAAATGCCAGTGTGTGTTCCCCCAGTCTAAATGCCAGTGTGTGTTCCCCCAGTCTAAATGCCAGACTGTGTTCTCCCAGTCTAAATGCCAGTGTGTGTTCCCCCAGTCTAAATGCCAGTGTGTGTTCCCCCAGCCTAAATGCCAGTGTGTGTTCCCCCAGTCTAAATGCCAGTGTGTGTTCCCCCAG
Source organism: Oncorhynchus gorbuscha (assembly GCF_021184085.1). Lineage (NCBI taxonomy): Eukaryota > Metazoa > Chordata > Actinopteri > Salmoniformes > Salmonidae > Oncorhynchus > Oncorhynchus gorbuscha. Next base: position 24,653 of record NW_025747103.1, read on the forward strand.
CCTAAATGCCAGTGTGTGTTCCCCCAGTCTAAATACCAGTGTGTGTTCCCCCAGTCCCAGTCTAAATGCCAGTGTGTTCCCCCAGTTGCCAGTGTGTTCCCCCCCCCAGTCTAAATGCCAGTGTCTAAATACCAGTGTGTGTTCCCCCAGTCTAAAAATGCCAGTGTGTGTTCCCCCAGTCTAAATACCAGTGTGTGTTCCCCCAGTCTAAATGCCAGTGTGTGTTCCCCCAGTCTAAATGCCAGTGTGTGTTCCCCCAGTCTAAATACCAGTGTGTGTTCCCCCAGTCTAAATACCAGTGTGTGTTACCCCAGCCTAAATGCCAGTGTGTGTTCCCCCAGTCTAAATGCCAGTGTGTGTTCCCCCAGTCTAAATGCCAGTGTGTGTTCCCCCAGTCTAAATACCAGTGTGTTCCCCTAGTCTAAATGCCAGTGTGTGTTCCCCCAGTCTAAATGCCAGTGTGTGTTCCCCCAGTCTAAATACCAGTGTGTGTTACCCCAGCCTAAATGCCAGTGTGTGTTACCCCAGCCTAAATGCCAGTGTGTGTTCCCCCAGTCTAAATGCCAGTGTGTGTTCCCCCAGTCTAAATGCCAGTGTGTGTTCCCCCAGTCTAAATGCCAGTGTGTGTTCCCCCAGTCTAAATACCAGTGTGTTCCCCTAGTCTAAATACCAGTGTGTGTTCCCCCAGTCTAAATGCCAGTGTGTGTTCCCCCAGTCTAAATGCCAGTGTGTGTTCCCCCAGTCTAAATGCCAGTGTGTGTTCCCCCAGTCTAAATGCCAGTGTGTGTTCCCCCAGTCTAAATGCCAGTGTGTGTTCCCCCAGTCTAAATGCCAGTGTGTGTTCCCCCAGTCTAAATGCCAGTGTGTGTTCCCCCAGTCTAAATGCCAGTGTGTGTTCCCCCAGTCTAAATGCCAGTGTGTGTTCCCCCAGTCTAAATGCCAGTGTGTGTTCCCCCAGTCTAAATCCCAGTAAATGCCAGTGTGTGTTCCCCAGTCTAAATGCCAGTGTGTGTTCCCCCAGTCTAAATGCCAGTGTGTGTTCCCCCAGTCTAAATGCCAGTGTGTGTTCCCCCAGTCTAAATGCCAGTGTGTGTTCCCCCAGTCTAAATGCCAGTCTAAATGCCAGTGTGTGTTCCCCCAGTCTAAATGCCAGTGTGTGTTCCCCCAGTCTAAATGCCAGTGTGTGTTCCCCCAGTCTAAATGCCAGTGTGTGTTCCCCAGTCTAAATACCAGTGTGTGTTCCCCAGTCTAAATGCCAGTGTGTGTTCCCCAGTGTGTGTTCCCCAGGTCTAAATGCCAGTGTGTGTTCCCCCAGTCTAAATGCCAGTGTGTGTTCCCCCAGTCTAAATACCAGTGTGTATACCAGATACATTACAAGAGAATGTTGATGATGTAATGAACACCTACCTCTTCCACCCCCCTCTCTCTGCCCCCCCGTCTCCCCCCGTCTCTCTCTGTTCCACCCCCTCTCTCTGTCCCTCCCCCGTCTCTCTCTGTTCCACCCTCTCTCTCTACCTCTTCCCCCACCTCTCTCTGTTCCACCCCCCCCTCTCTGTCCCTCCCCCCTCTCTGTCCCTCCCCCTCTCTCTCTACCTCTTCCCCCACCTCTCTCTGTTCCACCCTCTCTCTCTACCTCTTCCCCCACCTCTCTCTGTTCCCCCCTCTCTCTCTACCTCTTCCCCCACCTCTCTCTGTTCCACCCCCTCTCTCTCTCTACCTCTTCCCCCACCTCTCTCTGTTCCACCCCCTCTCTCTCTACCTCTTCCCCCACCTCTCTCTGTTCCACCCCTCTCTCTCTACCTCTTCCCCCACCTCTCTCTGTTCCACCCCCTCTCTCTCTACCTCTTCCCCCACCTCTCTCTGTTCCACCCCCTCTCTCTCTACCTCTTCCCCACCTCACTCTGTTCCACCCCCTCTCTCTACCTCTTCCCCCACCTCTCTCTGTTCCACCCCCTCTCTCTCTACCTCTTCCCCCACCTCTCTCTGTTCCACCCCTTCTCTCTCTACCTCTTCCCCCACCTCTCTCTGTTCCACCCCCTCTCTCTACCTCTTCCCCCACCTCTCTCTGTTCCACCCCCTCTCTCTCTACCTCTTCCCCACCTCACTCTGTTCCACCCCTCTCTCTACCTCTTCCCCCACCTCTCTCTGTTCCACCCCTCTCTCTCTACCTCTTCCCCCACCTCTCTCTGTTCCACCCCCTCTCTCTCTACCTCTTCCCCCACCTCTCTCTGTTCCACCCCCTCTCTCTACCTCTTCCCCCACCTCTCTCTGTTCCTTCCCCCCCCCTCTCTCTCTACCTCTTCCCCCACCTCTCTCTGTTCCACCCCCCTCTCTCTACCTCTTCCCCCACCTCTCTCTGTTCCACCCCCTCTCTCTCTACCTCTTCCCCCACCTCACTCTGTTCCACCCCCTCTCTCTCTCTGTCCCCCCTCTCTCTGCCCCTTCTCCTCCCCCCGTCTCTCTCTGTTCCCCCTCTCTCTACCCCCCTCTCTCTGCCCCCCATACAGCCATATGACAGCCTGCCGACCTCCCAGACCTGTTTCTTCCAGCTGCGCCTGCCTCCTTACTCCAGCCAGACGGTGATGGCAGAGAGACTCCGCTACGCCATCAACAACTGTCGCTCCATCGACATGGACAACTACATGTTGTCACGCAACGTAGACAACGCCGAGGGCTCGGACACCGACTACTGACCAACCACAGTCTGCCCACACACACACACACACGCAACATAGACAACGCCGAGGGCTCGGACACGGACTACTGACCAACCACAGTCTGCCCAGACCAGATGCACCCTCACCGCACACACACACACACACACACACAGACAACGCCGAGGGTTCGGACACAGACTACTGACCAACCACAGTCTGCCCAGACCAGATGCACCCTCACACACACACACACACACACACACACACACACACACACACACACACACACACACACACACACACACACACACACACACACACACACACACACACACAACGAGACCCAGGAAAGACCGGGCCTGGATGGAATATAGGCTGTCCTCTCACAGACCCTCACCACACACACACACACACACACAACGAGACCCAGGAAAGACCGGGCCTGGATGGAATATAGACTGTCCTCTCACAGACCCTCACCACACACACACACAACGAGACCCAGGAAAGACCAGGCCTGGATGGAATATAGACTCTCCTCTCACAGAGCGTCACGCAGCAGAAACCCAGAAGGAGGGCATCTTCTTCGTTGCCCGTTATGAACATACAGTAGGAAGTCACAGAGCAGCAACAACAGAGTGTTCATTTACCTGAATGGAAAAAGGCCCGGCTCACTTATTCCATGTTTCTCTACCACTCTCAACACATAAGACATAATGGATGGATTTGATTCAATGTTTTTATTTTTCACCGAATGGGTTTTTATTAGTAATGTTTTTTAGTTTTAAGCAAATTTTAAAAACCAGAAGCAGTTCACTGATTATTATTATTATTATTATTATTATTATTAGTATTATTATGCTTGTTTTTTTCATCACTTCATTTCTTTCAGGGTTTTCTTTTTTAGCATGGAGGTATGTTTATTTAGTCGTTGGGAAAATGTGTATAAGAGTATATTCATTCACCCCAAATGAAGAAGAACATTTAAAATAATGTTGTACAATTGTGTATAATGTTTCAGTTAAGGAAAATGTTTTACCTAAATATCCATATTTATTTTTGTTTTCATTTTTTTTTTAATTGCCAATGCTGTGTTTCCTAAAGCAGGAACAAAACCACAATAAAATGCTTCAGAACGGACTTGTTTAAGGTTTATTCTGTGATCAATAGTGGGGTCTTGGAAGTGGTCGGTTTAGAAATTAAAACCAACGTGAAATCAGAATATTACAATTATAATACAAAACGTTATGGAGAAACACTTTGTTTCGCAGAAAACAAAATATCATCACATGTATTTTTTATTATAGTATAAAAATGTCACAAAAGGCCACCTTTTAGGGAGGTAAAGTAAATCAACCTTGGAACATTGTCCCCAAAAAATATTTACACCAACAAAACAAACAAAACTCCTTCCCATCGTTTGAGTCAGAAGACATTGTTCAACAATGTGTATGTTGTTCACACATGAGCCAGTTTAGAATCAGATATTGTTTACGTCACATGGTATCTGGTGTCAGATATTGTTGTTTACATCACATGGTATCTGGTGTCAGATATTGTTGTTTACATCACATGGTATCTAGTATCTGGTGTCAGATATTGTTGTTTACATCACATGGTATCTGGTGTCAGATATTGTTGTTTACATCACATGGTATCTGGTGTCAGATATTGTTGTTTACATCACATGGTATCTGGTGTCAGATATTGTTGTTTACATCACATGGTATCTGGTGTCAGATATTGTTGTTTACATCACATGGTATCTAGTATCTGGTGTCAGATATTGTTGTTACGTCACATGGTATCTGGTGTCAGATATTGTTGTTTACATCACATGGTATCTAGTATCTGGTGTCAGATATTGTTGTTTACATCACATGGTATCTGGTGTCAGATATTGTTGTTTACATCACATGGTATCTGGTGTCAGATATTGTTGTTTACATCACATGGTATCTGGTGTCAGATATTGTTGTTTACATCACATGGTATCTGTTCTGGTGTCAGATATTGTTGTTTACATCACATGGTATCTATCTGGTGTCAGATATTGTTGTTTACATCACATGGTATCTGGTGTCAGATAATGTTGTTTACATCACATGGTATCTAGTTTCTGGTGTCAGATATTGTTGTTAAGTCACATGGTATCTGGTGTCAGATATTGTTGTTTACATCACATGGTATCTAGTATCTGGTGTCAGATATTGTTGTTTACATCACATGGTATCTGGTGTCAGATATTGTTGTTTACATCACATGGTATCTAGTATCTGGTGTCAGATATTGTTGTTTACATCACATGGTATCTAGTATCTGGTGTCAGATATTGTTGTTAAGTCACATGGTATCTGGTGTCAGATATTGTTGTTTACATCACATGGTATCTAGTATCTGGTGTCAGATATTGTTGTTTACATCACATGGTATCTGGTGTCAGATATTGTTGTTTACATCACATGGTATCTAGTATCTGGTGTCAGATATTGTTGTTTACATCACATGGTATCTAGTATCTGGTGTCAGATATTGTTGTTTACATCACATGGTATCTGGTGTCAGATATTGTTGTTTACATCACATGGTATCTAGTATCTGGTGTCAGATATTGTTGTTTACATCACATGGTATCTAGTATCTGGTGTCAGATATTGTTGTTTACATCACATGGTATCTGGTGTCAGATATTGTTGTTTACATCACATGGTATCTGGTGTCAGATATGGTTGTTAAGTCACATGGTATCTGGTGTCAGATATTGTTGTTTACATCACATGGTATCTAGTATCTGGTGTCAGATATTGTTGTTTACATCACATGGTATCTGGTGTCAGATATTGTTGTTTACATCACATGGTATCTGGTGTCAGATATTGTTGTTTACATCACATGGTATCTAGTATCTGGTGTCGGATATTGTTGTTTACATCACATGGTATCTAGTTTCTGGTGTCAGATATTGTTGTTTACATCACATGGTATCTGGTGTCAGATAGGATTCCCACATTGATTGCATCCCAAATGGCACCATTGGGGACCCAGCCATTATCTGGTGTGTAGAAGGATTGTCAGAGTTAATGGTTAACTGGATAGAACAGGAAATGGCTGGTAGGAGGGACTGGGGCTGTTATATTGTCACTCACTCTGTATCTAAGGCTCTCTATGGAAGACTGTCTCTCTCTCTGTCTGTCTGTCTTCATAGTCTGTCTGTCCGTCTGTCTTCATAGTCTCTGTCTCTCTGTCTTCATAGTCTGTCTCTCTGTCTGTCTGTCTCTGTCTTCATAGTCTGTCTCTCTGTCTGTCTGTCTCGTGTCTTCATAGTCTGTCTCTCTGTCATAGTCTGTCTGTCCGTCTGTCTTCATAGTCTGTCTCTCTGTCCGTCTGTCTTCATAGTCTCTCTGTCTCTCTCTCTTCATAGTCTGTCTCTCTCTCTCTGTCTTCATAGTCTCTCTGTCTCTCTCTGTCCGTCTGTCTTCATAGTCTCTCTCTGTGTCTTCATAGTCTGTCTCTGTCTCTCTCTCTTCATAGTCTGTCTCTGTCTCATAGTCTGTCTCTGTCTCTTCTTCTCTCTCTCTTCATAGTCTGTCTCTCTCTCTCTGTCTTCATAGTCTCTCTGTCTCTCTCTCTGTCTTCATAGTCTGTCTCTGTCTCTCTCTGTTGTTATATTCTGTCTGCCTCTCTCTCAGTTCACCACATTACAGCCCAAGTGAAATGCTTGACAGGCACTGTCTGTCTGTCTGTCTGCCGGTGACCAGATAAATCTTCTCTTGGTGTCGTTCAAGGTCTCCACAGTGTCCCTTGGCGTGTCACACAGGAGGATCAGGGAGTCGTGTCAGGGCCAAGCTGATAGGTGGAATGGCTGACGTCAGGTTGTTGTTGTTGTTGATCCTATCTATGGTCCAACGTGGACATGGTGTCAACATGAGGTTATTGCGCTATTGTGTCAACTAACAAAAAACAAGTGGACTGAATGAAGGAAGAGTCCAACTGTCAGAGCTGAGTGAGTGGTTAGTTACCTTTCACATGGGATACTCCTCTACCAGGAGGGATATCAGGGGGCCATTTGGGATCTAATCACATTCTGTCAGCTGTCGGGATAACGAGAGCCCATACCAGCAGTATTCCTGTTATTATTCCTGCTTTTAAGACCCTTCTTGTTCCCAGATGGGAAACCAGGCTATCCAGTCCAACCATTTATCCATCTGATCACCCTCAACTTCCTCAGGCCAGATAAGTCCAACTCAACTTCCTCAGGCCAGATAAGGCCAACTACAAGTCCAACTCAACTTCCTCAGGCCAGATAAGTCCAACTCAACTTCCTCAGTCCAGATAAGGCCAACTTCCTCAGGCCAGATAAGTCCAACTCAACTTCCTCAGTCCAGATAAGGCCAACTTCCTCAGGCCAGATAAGTCCACCTTCCTCAGGCCAGATAAGTCCAACTCAACTTCCTCAGTCCAGATAAGTCCAACTCAACTTCCTCAGGCCAGATAAGTCCAACTCAACTTCCTCAGGCCAGATAAGTCCAACTCAACTTCCTCAGTCCAGATAAGTCCAACTCAACTTCCTCAGGCCAGATAAGTCCAACTCAACTTCCTCAGGCCAGATAAGTCCAACTCAACTTCCTCAGTTCAGCACCAAATGAAAGTGATGAGGAAGGCTACTGGATGTAGGATATTGATGGAGACGTGTTTCTCTCCTTTACCCAAGACCCTTTCTGTTTTACACCTCTCTCTCTCTCTCTCTCTCTCTCTCTGTCCTCAAGATAACAAACAAAACCAAGGTTAGTTTTGTTTATGTCTCCTCTCCTCCATGTCTCAGTGTCTTACTGCAGGTCTATAATATGTCTCCTCCATGTCTCAGTGTCTTACTGCAGGTCTATAATATGTCTCCTCCATGTCTCAGTGTCTTACTGCAGGTCTATAATATGTCTCCTCCATGTCTCAGTGTCTTACTGCAGGTCTATAATATGTCTCCTCCATGTCTCAGTGTCTTACTGCAGGTCTATAATATGTCTCCTCCATGTCTCAGTGTCTTACTGCAGGTCTATAATATGTCTCCTCCATGTCTCAGTGTCTTACTGCAGGTCTATAATATGTCTCCTCCATGTCTCAGTGTCTTACTGCAGGTCTATAATATGTCTCCTCCATGTCTCAGTGTCTTACTGCAGGTCTATAATATGTCTCCTCCATGTCTCAGTGTCTTACTGCAGGTCTATAATATGTCTCCTCCATGTCTCAGTGTCTTACTGTCTCAGGTCTTACTAATAAGTCTCCTCCATGTCTCAGTGTCTTACTGCAGGTCTATAATATGTCTCCTCCATGTCTCAGTGTCTTACTGCAGGTCTATAATATGTCTCCTCCATGTCTCAGTGTCTTACTGCAGGTCTATAATATGTCTCCTCCATGTCTCAGTGTCTTACTGCAGGTCTATAATATGTCTCCTCCATGTCTCAGTGTCTTACTGCAGGTCTATAATATGTCTCCTCCTGTCTCAGTGTCTATAATATGTCTCCTCCATGTCTCAGTGTCTTACTGCAGGTCTATAATATGTCTCCTCATGTCTCAGTGTCTTACTGCAGGTCTATAATATGTCTCCTCCATGTCTCAGTGTCTTACTGCAGGTCTATAATATGTCTCCTCCATGTCTCAGTGTCTTACTGCAGGTCTATAATATGTCTCCTCCATGTCTCAGTGTCTTACTGCAGGTCTATAATATGTCTCCTCCATGTCTCAGTGTCTTACTGCAGGTCTATAATATGTCTCCTCCATGTCTCAGTGTCTTACTGCAGGTCTATAATATGTCTCCTCCATGTCTCAGTGTCTTACTGCAGGTCTATAATATGTCTCTCCCTCTCCTCCATGTCTCAGTGTCTTACTGCAGGTCTATAATATGTCTCCTCCATGTCTCAGTGTCTTACTGCAGGTCTATAATATGTCTCCTCCATGTCTCAGTGTCTTACTGCAGGTCTATAATATGTCTCCTCCATGTCTCAGTGTCTTACTGCAGGTCTATAATATGTCTCCTCCATGTCTCAGTGTCTTACTGCAGGTCTATAATATGTCTCCTCCATGTCTCAGTGTCTTACTGCAGGTCTATAATATGTCTCCTCCATGTCTCAGTGTCTTACTGCAGGTCTATAATATGTCTCCTCCATGTCTCAGTGTCTTACTGCAGGTCTATAATATGTCTCCTCCATGTCTCAGTGTCTTACTGCAGGTCTATAATATGTCTCCTCCATGTCTCAGTGTCTTACTGCAGGTCTATAATATGTCTCCTCCATGTCTCAGTGTCTTACTGCAGGTCTATAATATGTCTCCTCCATGTCTCAGTGTCTTACTGCAGGTCTATAATATGTCTCCTCCATGTCTCAGTGTCTTACTGCAGGTCTATAATATGTCTCCTCCATGTCTCAGTGTCTCCACTGCAGGTCTATAATATGTCTCCTCCATGTCTCAGTGTCTTACTGCAGGTCTATAATATGTCTCCTCCATGTCTCAGTGTCTTACTGCAGGTCTATAATATGTCTCCTCCATGTCTCAGTGTCTTACTGCAGGTCTATAATATGTCTCCTCCATGTCTCAGTGTCTTACTGCAGGTCTATAATATGTCTCCTCCATGTCTCTCCATGTCTCAGTGTCTTACTGCAGGTCTATAATATGTCTCCTCCATGTCTCAGTGTCTTACTGCAGGTCTATAATATGTCTCCTCCATGTCTCAGTGTCTTACTGCAGGTCTATAATATGTCTCCTCCATGTCTCAGTGTCTTACTGCAGGTCTATAATATGTCTCCTCCATGTCTCAGTGTCTTACTGCAGGTCTATAATATGTCTCCTCCATGTCTCAGTGTCTTACTGCAGGTCTATAATATGTCTCCTCCATGTCTCAGTGTCTTACTGCAGATAAACAAACCGTAGTTAGATCACATGATGGATCACATGACACACAGCTCTTAAAGAGACAGCGTCCTGCTCAGACAGCGTCCTTTGCCCCCTGCTGTATTGGAGAGCCTGTTGTGGAAAGATACAGCTCTGTCTCTGCCGGGTCAACTCTGTGCCCAGATCAGTCCTTATCTCCTCCATGGACCATGTCTGAGTCTAGCTGTTACAAACGGCTGCTCTCCCCACCACCTCCCGACTCTGACCTCCCATGTTTCTGGGTGAGATGACGCTCTCCCCACCACCTCCCGGATTCTGACCTCCCATGTTTCTGGGTGAGATGACGCTCTCCCCACCACCTCCCGGACTCTGACCTCCCATGTTTCTGGGTGAGATGACGCTCTCCCCACCACCTCCCGGACTCTGACCTCCCATGTTTCTGGGTGAGATGACGCTCTCCCCACCACCTCCCGGACTCTGACCTCCCATGTTTCTGGGTGAGATGACGCTCTCCTTGGACTGGAGCAGCCTCTCCAGGCAGGGCGAGCTGATCTTCCCCGACGGAGGCCCTCGTCGGTGGGCTCGGGGTCTGACTCTGTAAGGGTGAGTCTGGAGGTGGGGGTCCACAGTGCTCCCCTGGGGGTCAGTGCTGGAGGAGACCGCGTCGTCTTGGGTCTGTTCCTGGTCGTCGGCTGGACGGTTGGATCCCAGGGAGCAGGCGATGGAGGGTCTGACCAGGCCCGGTGGCTCTTGCTGGGCTGTCTCTGTCTCTGTGTTGGAGGAGCAGATGGGGGCGGTGTGGAGACGTTTGAGATGAGTGGTAGAGGAGTAGAGGAAGGAGCTGGGCAGGGGTCCGCCGGAGGCTCTCAGGGCTGGGTGGTGGTCACCCTCTGAGGGGGAGACGACGGGAGGAGAGGCTGGAGGTGGTGGCTGGGCTGGGTGGTGGTCACCCTCTGAGGGGGAGACGACGGGAGGAGAGGCTGGAGGTGGTGGCTGGGCTGGGGTCTGGTCACCCTCTGAGGGGGAGACGACGGGAGGAGAGGCTGGAGGTGGTGGCTGGGCTGGGGTCTGGTACTGCTGTGGAGAGTCAGAACGGAATAGGTTCGGTTTGTAATCCCTTTGTTCACCATGAAGAACTGACTGTGAATAGTAGAATATCCTTCTTCCTTAAGAGACATTATGCCATCCTGACTGAGTAGAATCAAATTTTATTTTCCTCCTGGTCCTACAGATGTTAATGCGAGTGTCTCTCCTGCTTGTGCTTCTAGTTCCGACAATGCAGTGATCCCAACAAGCTCCTCTAACTCTCCTTCCAAAACTACTGTCTTATACACAGTGTAAGGGGATCTCCTCCTACATAAGGATACTGAATGAGTGATCCTCCTCCCAGCTCTCCTCCTCCAGTATATACATATGAGATGAGTCCCTGTAGACAAAGTAAACCTCCTGGCATAGTTAAAGTGGCTAGTGACCTCTACATGTGTTACTAAGGATCCTCGATGTTCCTAGAGTCCAGTATATACATATGTCCTCTACTCCTGAATAATGTAGGCTCTCCTCCTAAGTCTCCTCCCTTCCAGAGGTCATTGTCCTTAAACTCCTCCTCCCTGATATATTTCCTCCCATTTCCTCCTCCCTTATTCTCCTCCTCTCCAGACCTCTCCTGTCCTCTACTCCTGGCAGCAGCCACTCCTCCCTGCTCTCCTCCTGGCTATTTCAGTCTCCTTCTTAGAAGCTGTCCTCTCAGTCTCTCCTCCTCCCTGCTTTCCTCCTCCCTGCTCTCCTCCTTCTGGATGATACTCCTCCTCCCAGGCTCTCCTCCTGGTGGCCTCCTCCTCCCTCTTTATGGCCTTCCCTCCCAACTCCTCCTCCCTAGGTCTCCTCCTCCCTTCTCTCCTCCTCCTGGACCCTACCTGTCCTCCTCACTCCTCCCTCCCTGCCTCCTCCTTGAGGGCTCCTCCTCCCAGTTCTCAGGCCTCTTCCAGCCCCCACCTGTCCTCGACTTGTGCATCTGTCTTGGAGTGCTTTTGGTGACAAGCCGATTTCTTCTCCTCCTGAGGTTCTCTCCTCCTCCCTGCTCTCCTCCTCCCTCAGTCTCCTCCTCCCAGTTTCTCCTCCTCCCTGATCTCCTCCTCCCTGCTCTCCTCCTCCCTCTGTTCCCTCTTCCAGACCTCTACCTGTCCTCTACTCCCTCCTCCCTTCTCTCCTCCTCCCTCTCTCTCCTCCCTGCTCTCCTCCTCCCTTCTCTCCTCCCTACCTTTCCTCTACCCTCCTCCCCCTCCTCCTTCTCTCCTCCTCCCTGGTCTCTCCTCCCTTCCTCTCCTCCACAATCTTCCTCTAGTTTTGTCCTCTACGTTCCTGGGTGAACTCTCCTCCTCCCTTCTCTCCTCCTCTCCAGATCCTCTACCTGTCCTCTACTCCTCCTCCCTGCTCTCCTCCTCCCTTCTCTCCTCCTCTTCCAGACCTCTACCTGTCCTCTACTCCTCCTCCCTGCTCTCCTCCTCCCCCTCCTCCTCTTCCAGACCTGGATACCTGTCCTCTACTCCTCCTCCCTGCTCTCCTCCTCCCTCTCTCCTCTCTTCCAGACCTCCCTGTACTCCTCCTCCCTGCTCTTCCTCCCTCCTCCTCCTCTTCCAGACCTCTACCTGGAAGTCCTCCCCTCCTCCCACTCCTCCTCCCTTCTCTCCTCCTCTTCCAGACCTCTACCTGTCCTCCCTACTCCTCCTCCCTGCTCTCCTCCTACCTTCTCTCCTCCTCTTCCAGACCTCTACCTGTCCTCTCTCCTCCTCCTCCCTTCTCTCCTCCTCTTCCAGACCTCTACCTGTCCTGAACACTCCTCCTCCCTAGGTCCTCCTCTCCAGACCTCTACCTGTCCTCTACTCCTCCTCCCTGTCTCCTCCTCCCTTCTCTCCTCCTCTTCCAGACCTCTACCTGTCTCTCCTCCTCCCTGCTCTCCTCCTCCCTTCTCTCCTCCTCTTCCAGACCTCTACCTGTCCTCTACTCCTCCTCCCTGCTCTCCTCCTCCCTTCTCTCCTCCTCTTCCAGACCTCTACCTGTCCTCTACTCCTCCTCCCTGCTCTCCTCCTCCCTTCTCTCCTCCTCCCTTCTCTCCTCCTCCCTTCTCTCCTCCTCTTCCAGACCTCTACCTGTCCTCTAAGACATTCCTCTGTTGTTCTCAGTCCATTTTCTTATGTAAAATGACACCTCTATAATTCCTCTCCTGAAGAGATAGATTGTAAAACCTGCTCTGTCCACTTCCTGCTATTCTCAGGATAATGGATATGATGGGCTCCTCTCCTCCCTCCCTCCCTCCCTCCCTCCCTCCCTCCCTCCCTCCCTCCCTCCCTCCCTCCCTCCCTCCCTCCCTCCCTCCCTCCCTCAACTCCTACCTATAGGGTTGCATTCCAAACTGCACTGAAAGTGGCTGCTCTCCTATCTTCCTACTAGCATAGCTACCACATACAATGTAGCAGTGTTCTGGACATGCATTCAAAATGGAATGGTAGTGTTGGAACAGAACCAGTATCTCATCTACGATGTAGCAGTGTTCTGGACATTCTAAATGGAATGGTAGTGTTGGAACAGAACCAGTATCTCATCTACGATGTAGCAGTGTTCTGGACATTCTAAATGGAATGGTAGTGTTGGTTCTCCTCCTCCCTTCTTCTTAAGAGACATTATGCCATCCTGACTGAGTAGAATTCTAACAGAACCAGTATCTCATCTACAATGTAGCAGTGTTCTGGACATTCTAAATGGAATGGTAGTGTTGGAACAGAACCAGTATCTCATCTACGATGTAGCAGTGTTCTGGACATTCTAAATGGAATGGTAGTGTTGGAACAGAACCTCTATCTCCTCTACGATGTAGCAGTGTTCTGGACATTCTAAATGGAATGGTAGTGTTGGAACAGAACCAGTATCTCCTCCGATGTAGCAGTGTTCTGGACATTCTGGAACAGAACCAGTATCTCCTCTGATGTAGCAGTGTTCTGGACATTCTAAATGGAATGGTAGTGTTGGAACAGAACCAGTATCTCCTCTACGATGTAGCAGTGTTCTGGACATTCTAAATGGAATGGTAGTGTTGGAACAGAACCAGTATCTCCTCTCGATGTAGCAGTGTTCTGGACATTCTAAATGGAATGGTAGTGTTGGAACAGAACCAGTATCTCCTCTACGATGTAGCAGTGTTCTGGACATTCTAAATGGAATGGTAGTGTTGGAACAGAACCAGTATCTCATCTACGATGTAGCAGTGTTCTGGACATTCTAAATGGAATGGTAGTGTTGGAACAGAACCAGTATCTCATCTACGATGTAGCAGTGTTCTGGACATTCTAAATGGAATGGTAGTGTTGGAACAGAACCAGTATCTCCTCTACGATGTAGCAGTGTTCTGGACATTCTAAATGGAATGGTAGTGTTGGAACAGAACCAGTATCTCCTCTACGATGTAGCAGTGTTCTGGACATTCTAAATGGAATGGTAGTGTTGGAACAGAACCAGTATCTCCTCTACGATGTAGCAGTGTTCTGGACATTCTAAATGGAATGGTAGTGTTGGAACAGAACCAGTATCTCATCTACGATGTAGCAGTGTTCTGGACATTCTAAATGGAATGGTAGTGTTGGAACAGAACCAGTATCTCATCTACGATGTAGCAGTGTTCTGGACATTCTAAATGGAATGGTAGTGTTGGAACAGAACCAGTATCTCATCTACGATGTAGCAGTGTTCTGGACATTCTAAATGGAATGGTAGTGTTGGAACAGAACCAGTATCTCATCTACGATGTAGCAGTGTTCTGGACATTCTAAATGGAATGGTAGTGTTGGAACAGAACCAGTATCTCATCTACGATGTAGCAGTGTTCTGGACATTCTAAATGGAATGGTAGTGTTGGAACAGAACCAGTATCTCCTCTACGATGTAGCAGTGTTCTGGACATTCTAAATGGAATGGTAGTGTTGGAACAGAACCAGTATCTCATCTACGATGTAGCAGTGTTCTGGACATTCTAAATGGAATGGTAGTGTTGGAACAGAACCAGTATCTCATCTACGATGTAGCAGTGTTCTGGACATTCTAAATGGAATGGTAGTGTTGGAACAGAACCAGTATCTCATCTACGATGTAGCAGTGTTCTGGACATTCTAAATGGAATGGTAGTGTTGGAACAGAACCAGTATCTCATCTACGATGTAGCAGTGTTCTGGACATTCTAAATGGAATGGTAGTGTTGGAACAGAACCAGTATCTCATCTACGATGTAGCAGTGTTCTGGACATTCTAAATGGAATGGTAGTGTTGGAACAGAACCAGTATCTCATCTACGATGTAGCAGTGTTCTGGACATGCATTCTACCATTCTAAGTGGTATGCTTGTGTCAATATTGGAACAGTCTTTCATCAAACCTCACTGTTAAAGACCTTTACCTTCGCAGGAGTGTGTCTCTTAGCTGGAGTGTGGTGCTCTTCCTGGTTGTCAGTGTGCTGGTCTGGGTCTGGGCCTGGGCCTGGGTCTGGGTCTGGGTCTGGGTCTGGGTCTGGGTCTGGGCGGGCTCTGACTTGAGGAAACCAGCTATGGAGCATCGCTTCCATCTTCAGGATCACACTGACGTAGCGCTCACTACAAACAGAACACAGAACATACCAAGATTTAGAACACAGAAAATACTATAGAACACAGAACAGAGAAAATAACTGAGTTTAGAACACAGAACACATAATAGAACAGGGTTTAGAACACAGAACAGATTACAGAACAGGGTTTAGAACACAGAACGGATAACAGAACAGGGTTTAGAACACAGAACAGATAACAGAACAGGGTTTAGAACACAGAACAGATAATAGAACAGAGATTAGAACACAGAATGGATAACAGAACAGGGTTTAGAACACAGAACAGATAACAGAACAGAGTTTAGAACACAGAATGGATAACAGAACAGGGTTTAGAACACAGAACAGATAACAGAACAGGGTTTAGAACACAGAACACATAATAGAACAGGGTTTAGAACACAGAATGGATAACAGAACAGAGTTTAGAACACAGAATGGATAACAGAACAGATAACAGAACAGGGTTTAGAACACATAATAGAACAGGGTTTAGAACACAGAACAGATAACAGAACAGAGTTTAGAACACAGAATGAAATAACAGAACAGAGTTTAGAACACAGAATGGATAACAGAACAGAGTTTAGAACACAGAACAGATAACAGAACAGGGTTTAGAACACAGAATGGATAACAGAACAGAGTTTAGAACACAGAATGGATAACAGAACAGATAACAGAACAGGGTTTAGAACACATAATAGAACAGGGTTTAGAACACAGAACAGATAACAGAACAGAGTTTAGAACACAGAACAGAACAGAGTTTAGAACACAGAATGGATAACAGAACAGAGTTTAGAACACAGAATGGATAATAGAACAGGGTTTAGAACACAGAATGGATAACAGAACAGGGTTTAGAACACAGAATGGATAACAGAACAGAGTTTAGAACACAGAACAGATAACAGAACAGAGTTTAGAACACAGAACAGAACAGAGTTTAGAACACAGAATGGATAACAGAACAGAGTTTAGAACACAGAACAGATAACAGAACAGAGTTTAGAACACAGAACAGAACAGAGTTTAGAACACAGAATGGATAACAGAACAGAGTTTAGAACACAGAATGGATAACAGAACAGGGTTTAGAACACAGAATGGATAACAGAACAGAGTTTAGAACACAGAACAGATAACAGAACAGGGTTTAGAACACAGAACAGATAATAGAACAGGGTTTAGAACACAGAATGGATAACAGAACAGGGTTTAGAACACAGAATGGATAACAGAACAGAGTTTAGAACACAGAACAGATAACAGAACAGAGTTTAGAACACAGAATGGATAACAGAACAGAGTTTAGAACACAGAATGGATAATAGAACAGGGTTTAGAACACAGAATGGATAACAGAACAGGGTTTAGAACACAGAATGGATAACAGAACAGAGTTTAGAACACAGAACAGATAACAGAACAGGGTTTAGAACACAGAATGGATAACAGAACAGAGTTTAGAACACAGAACAGATAACAGAACAGAGTTTAGAACACAGAACAGATAACAGAACAGGGTTTAGAACACAGAACAGAACAGAGTTTAGAACACAGAACAGATAACAGAACAGGGTTTAGAACACAGAATGGATAACAGAACAGGGTTTAGAACACAGAATGGATAACAGAACAGGGTTTAGAACACAGAACAGGGTTTAGAACACAGAACACATAATAGAACAGGGTTTAGAACACAGAACAGATAACAGAACAGGGTTTAGAACACAGAACAGATAACAGAACAGAGTTTAGAACACAGAACAGATAACAGAACAGGGTTTAGAACACAGAACAGATAACAGAACAGAGTTTAGAACACAGAACAGATAACAGAACAGGGTTTAGAACACAGAACAGATAACAGAACAGAGTTTAGAACACAGAACAGATAACAGAACAGGGTTTAGAACACAGAACAGATAACAGAACAGGGTTTAGAACACAGAACAGATAACAGAACAGGGTTTAGAACACAGAACAGATAACAGAACAGGGTTTAGAACACAGAACAGGGTTTAGAACACAGAACACATAATAGAACAGGGTTTAGAACACAGAACAGATAACAGAACAGAGTTTAGAACACAGAACAGATAACAGAACAGAGTTTAGAACACAGAACAGATAACAGAACAGGGTTTAGAACACAGAACAGATAACAGAACAGGGTTTAGAACACAGAACAGATAACAGAACAGAGTTTAGAACACAGAACAGATAACAGAACAGGGTTTAGAACACAGAACAGATAACAGAACAGGGTTTAGAACACAGAACAGATAACAGAACAGAGTTTAGAACACAGAACAGATAACAGAACAGGGTTTAGAACACAGAACAGATAACAGAACAGGGTTTAGAACACAGAACAGATAATAGAACAGGGTTTAGAACACAGAACACATAATAGAACGGGGTTCTAGTACACTACTATAGACCAGAGGCCTATTCCCTATATTGGCCACTACTTTTGTCCAGGGTGCCGTTTGGGAGGCAAACGGAGAAGACATATATGCCAGTGAATAAACAGGTTCAGCATGTTGTCATGTCTGTGTCCGTTCCAAACCTCCACTGATCTCATCTGTACATTCTGCCTCTGACCTGGGCATGTTTACCTCTACAGGAGAAATGTGACGTGATGCTGTGTGCTGCCTGCTTGCTGCCTGCTTGCT